>NC_141539.1:26041842-26197894 GCF_021556685.1 Rattus norvegicus | reverse complement strand
AGAGGTGTTTAGCAGACTTCTGACAAAAATTTTACTGAAAATTCAATGGTATCAATGGAAACTCAAATTTAAAAAATAAAAGTTAAGAAGCAATTATTTTTTGTTAGGAAAAACAAATGAAAAATGATGTCAGAGTATGCCTATCTTTTTCTGTCATTTTTAAACTTTGGAGACATTTATAAATCTCACATTCTTCATTTTTGAGAATGGGACAGAGGTGCAATGACATTTTCTGTTGCCCCAGACCCCAGGTTTTATTACAGGGACTATGTGAACCTCAGGAGCACGGAGGGACAATGTAGAAGCTACTTAGCATCATATTTAAGTCTGCATGGCCCAGAGTGATAGCAAGAATCCTAGGTGAACAGTCTTGACTTCCACCTTGCTCCTGTGTTAATCAGTCCTGATTATGCCTTTTTCATCATACTTCTGTGTTCATGTATGATCTCTACGTTTCTATGACTCTAGAACTACAGAATGGCAAAGCCATGAAAATAAAGAAAGATTTCTGTGGTCTTGGCCATGGCCGACTGACTCCCCTGGACAGCACAGGCCTGCAGAGCAGTCATGACCTAAGCCAGTTTCTTCTTACATCTAAGGTCATCCTTGTCTCCCCACAATCAAGGAGAATGTTCATTACACAAAAAGGCACATCAATTTTTTTCTGATGTCATGTTGAAGGTAATGTCCTTAACGTGAGTCCTGAGGAAGCTTATCTGTTCACTAGAGTTTAGTGTCCACTTTATGAAACACATACATGTTTGAATTAGAACCACGTGATTGCAGCTGTCTGAGGCATGAGACCATGTCCATAAGCATAGAATTTAAGTGGTGATTTCATTTTTTCCTAGGTCAAGTTTTTGCCCAAAGTGGCTGTGTTCTTTGGTGACCTATATATGCTTCAGCACATTGAAAAATAGAAAGTGAAAACTCAAGTAAACGAACAATTATTAAACACCTATTCTGTCTACCAATGCTGAAACTTTCCATGACCGCCGGTTCACATGGCGCTTTCTCCATGCATCCCCCTGGTAAATTCTCACATAGGCCCTGTAATAAATCCTGGGGTATGAGGGTGGGGGGACAGAAAATGTCAACCACTTCTGTCCCTTCCTCAAAAATGAAGGATGTGAGATTTATAAATGTATCCCAAGTTTAAAACTGACAAACTTCTGGACACAAGGTTGGGGAACTCTCTCCCTTGGGTAAGAAATTAGTCAGCATTTGTCACTATAAAAAATACCCAGTATAAATCAATTTATTGAAAGAAAAGACTTACTTTGGCTCAGCCTGTTAAGAGTTGGCTTCGTTGCATTGAGCCTGTGGTAAGGCTGTGTATCAGTGGGGCAACACATGGCAAAACAAGATCACTCATCTCATGGTTGGGAAGTAGAAGGCAAAGAGGACATGGCTGAGGTCCCGCAGAACCCTTGGAGGCATGCTCTCATGATTTAAAGACTTCTCACTGAGCTTCACCTCTTAGCGCTCCACTAAATCACAATAGTACTGAGTCATGGAACAAAACATATGGGTCTTTGAAGGACTTTTAAGATGTAAACTAATAATGGACGGTTGATATTGGGTGGACACCTGCTCTCTACTATGGTCCTATTAATAAAATATCATTTATTTTATGTCAGTACAAAATTAAATAATATTTTCTCCAACTCTTTCCATTATTAGAGAATAAAATTTATAAGGAAAAATCATGACCCATTGTGTCCTTTGTCCCTTCGAACAGCATGGGTTAAGTGAGAGTGGGAAAACATAGCATCACATTGTAGGGGTTTAGACTATTCTCCCTTTCAGGGTGGATCTGGAGACAGCATCTCCCCTTGAGATTCCAGTTCATGTAATGAGGAGTTCTCAAGACTGATACCTCTGTTTCATGATATATGAAACAGACAGTCTCTTCACGGTATTTTTAGCCCCACCAGTTACTTTTATCGTTTTCAGCACATGCAAATAGCTGGAAAGCCCCTTTGCTTTTACAGACCTGTTTAGAAAAAGAGAGAAAAGAAAATGTGAAGAGACGAGAAAGAAGGAGGAGGAGAAGGAGGAAGAGAAAAAAGGAGAGGATGGATGATTTGCTAGACTGATGTGTGCAAATAGTTTGATGATCAAGTGTGTTTTATTTTATAGTAAGCTAATCTTAACATGAAAGCTAACTCTAAAGCCACCTGTGCTAGCAGGACTGATGGGTAAATGCGACAGATAATGGATGGGAAAATTACTCAAAACCATCGGGGACGTAATATGTCAGGCAAAGTTGTTCATATTATGTAAAACTGGGAAGTAGGCAGGGAAAATCCTTAGGTCCCCACCAAGCTCTGAGAGAGGAAACAGGGTTGAGGGAGCAGGGTAGAAATGGTATCCGAGGCTCTGGGGGGCAGTTCTCTGTTCAAAGATAAGCACCATTACAAGTGGCTGCTACATTGCCTAGGGGCCGACCCTGCATCTGTGAGCTTCTAAGCAAAGCCAGTGCATGGATATGCATTAGTTCACTTAAATCTTCACCAAGGTCCTGGGTGGGAAGCTATGGCTGATCAGGAAGAAATCAAGACCCTTAATTGCTTGCTGAGGATCACAGTGGTGATAAGTAGAAAGAAGACATTTAGAAAAGACCAAATTATGGGTGAGTCTTTGCCCATCAGTCGTGGGAAAATACCCAATAAGGATACTTGCAGGAGCATCTCATGGACTTAGTAAACGTTTGTGGGCATTTCTGGTTGAATGTCTTGGAGTTGCTGTTACCTCTTCTGAGGATGTTGGTACCGGTCATCATGAGACTTCGATTTCACAGGCCTCGGAGGCAAGTCAGGAGGAAGGGAACAAAGCAGGAGCTGTCTACTGATAACAAGGAATTTGAAAGGAAGACCGCATTTATCATTCTCTCATTATTTATGGAAGCTCCTCCATGCCAGGCCTCAAATTGCAACTGAGGCAAGCAGGACAGATGTCCTGCCCACTGCCCAGAGATTTCTCTCTCTGGGGATTCTAGGTCTTGAAGAGTAGATAATATTGTCCATCTCAGGTACCAATATGTCTATCAAATATCCTTTTTGTGCATCTTATTTCATTCTTTTGAGTAACTGCCTGGTTCCTAGAGGCATTTGTCTGTGACATGTGTGACTACTCTTTAGAAAAAGGTAAACACAGTGTCCATTCTTGGCAAGCAGGATTTTCAAGACCTGGGAAGATTTGGGGACCATTTTATAGCAATGCCAACTTTATTCTTCTTGGGAAAGAAGTTCGGATTATAAAGTCAGCCTTCTCTTCCTTTCATTCCTTCCCATTCACACTCTCTCCTGAGTCTCTCCTGATCATTCGGTCTCCAGGGGTCCCTGTGTGTAGTGATAATAGTAATAAAGACACATACACCAATAGCAATATCATGTAGTGTTCATGGGGCAGTCCTGTATGCTGAATCCTTGTGAAGTACTTTGAATGTATACTTTTATTTGGTCCTCATGGAAGTCTAATGTGGTGGAAACTTGTATAGTTACTTACATTTTGCATAACTTGTTTCACTTAACTTGTTCAGCGCCACCGGAGTTCACCAATGTCCAATTCAGGTTCCAGCAGTAGCATCATCTGCTCTTTGCAGTCCCTCTCCTGTTTCCCAGAATGACTTGGGGTGGGGTGGCTCACTTCAGACTTAACAAGCATGGCTGTGAAAACAATTTGTTTTGTTGTTGTTTGTTTGAGTTCTGTTTCTTCAAGTTAGCTGCCAGACTATTGAGGGCAAAAAGCTACTTTTTGCACTTTGGTATCACCGAGACTTTGCACAGTGTTCAGTGTTCTAGATCATAGAATCTGGGCTAGTTTATTCTTCATTCCCATGGTTCTTCAATCAGGTCTTGTACTATGTATCTGTCCAGCCTCCAGACTATAAAAATCTAGAATCCCTCCTCTCTCTCTCTCTCTCTCTCTCTCTCTCTCTCTCTCTCTCTCTCTCTCTCTCTCTCTCTCTCTCTCTCTCTCTCTCCCCACCCAGGCCTGAAAATTTAAGAGCATTCCAACTAACACTGCGGTAGACCAGAGAACATTGTGTTTCTCCTTGATGCTGATGGCCTCGCCAGGATTAACATTTTCTTTTCAAACTTTGATTTCTCACCTTTGCATGCCTCTGCCTCTTTTTGCACTTTTACATCCATCTAGACTACTAGGCACGAGACTTCCAATGTTCAATGTGAAAAATATTTCACTAATGTACATAAAGAAATGAAGTCCAACATAACCAGTCCTGTCTTCTGGTTCTGCCGTAGCTCTCTCTGGACCTCTACCACACAGAAGACGATATTTATAAACTATCACTGGTGCTGGAGCCTAGGAATTCCAAATCAGTACGTATTGCTTTGTTCTCAGTGCTAAACTCCTGTTTGTCAATTATTGTCATTGACCATGTCGATGGTGATTGGTGTTCTAAGGACTGAAGAAGTTTGAAGATCTGTATTATTCCCATTTGACCAATGGGCCAACTTATTCCCAAGGGGATTTTTTTTTTACATCTTATGTTAAGGAGGAGAAAGAATATCATCCCTATGGTGTTTTATTTTTGATTATTTTATATCTCCTGTGTGCATTATGCATTATTGTCACCACATTCCCTGTGGAGACAAACCTACCGGAAAAGCCTAAAGAGAAGTCAGTAGCTCCCGAGAGGGCAGAAGACCCAAGTGTTCACAGAATACTCAGAAGTGATTGGCACATTAAACAAAGGGAAGAGGTGAAAGAACAGGCAGGAACTTGGTTACTACTTGTTGTATACATTCAATGCAGATTTATCAGGAATACAAACTATTTTTAAAAATAGATAAAATTAGGCAACTCTTAGTTTTGAGACAAGGTTTTGCTATAAACCCCAGGCTGGCCTCCAACCCCTGATCTGCCTCAGTCTTCTAAATGCTGGAATTTCAGGTATATGCCACCAAAGCCAATAACTTGATAAGTGTAATCTGTGTGTGTGTGTGTGTGTGTGAGTGTATGTGTGTGTCTCTCTTTGTGTGTGTGTGTGTGTGTGTGTGTGTGTGTCTGTGTAGAAGTCCATGGTGCATTATTGTATGAACCTTTAGGAATGATTTGGTGATTTCTATAGTTAGAGAATTCGGATGGGCTATTTGGGTGGTCTAGGAGTACACATTTTTATACCTATTTAGAAGAATAGAATGGACGTTATTACTAAACAAAGTGCACTATTAAGTTGTGCTCTTAGCCATGTGTGTTGCTGTCACCTAGAAGATTCACACTGAGGCTAAGACAATGAAATCATATGCTCCAGGGATATATAGCAAGGGACTTGGTCTCAAAAAGCCCAGACCAAGGCGAAACATGGTTTCAGTTACTAATTAGATTTTATTAACAAATGATATATTAAATTTTCTCTCTTGGTGGATCAAGTCCGAGTTAATATTAAAAACTGTGTATGTGTGTGTGTTCTTTTAGCAGCCAACTTCCCCCACAACACCTAATAAGCCTGTGGTACCCCTGGAGTGGGCTTCAGAAGTGGTACCAAAGCCAGACCCCACAATCATCAACAAACACATAAGGAAGTTGGTTGAGGTAAGTAATTAAATGAGAATAATCAGAGAGTTCTAGAAAACACCATTTTCCCTTCCTTAATATTCTATAATTGTCCTGAAACCAGATGACATCCATGAAAACAAATCCTGGACAAATAGAATCAATTGAACCTGAACATTAATTGATGAACAGTTGATACTCCTTGCTTCCTGAATTGGTCCCAAGAGAAGAATTTACCAGAAAGGACCTTTCTCTTTCTTGACTGTGTCTTTTTATTTATCTAATGGTTCTCAGTTCCTTCTAGCTCCCTTCTTGAGCATTTGGTACCTCTGTCACTACCATCAACTTGAAGGACTTTGGGGAGAAGAATTACTCGTGGGGATACGATTACTTTGGGGATAAAAATAACCCATACGAATTACTCACAGAAAACCCACCACAGATAAGGTGCTCACTTCAGAGCTGGGAAACATCCCCTGAATTGCTTTTTTTTTACCTGATGTATGTTATGAGGATTTTATGACATAGCCACATGATGCCACCGTATGAAAAATCAATCTAAGTCAAGGCCCTTTTGAGGTTCTCCCTGTAGAAAACAAATCAGACTTGGGTGTGATGGTACACCTGTGTAATCCCCAAGCCTTGGGAGGCTGGGCAGGAGGATGGTGAAGACCCTTCCTGAAAGGATTGGGGGCCAGGGAGGTGCACAGAAGAGTAGAAGCACAAATGCTTAGGAAGAAATAACATGTCTCTGTTACTGGAAACGGTGATCCAGGCCTGGTTAAACCCATTGTCATGGATGGCTTCAGTGTGATTACAATAAGGGTAAAGGTATGTTATGGAATATCTATGAGATAGATAGTGCTTTTTGCTGGCAAAGGAATTTTAAGAACACAAAGATGTTCTTTGTCTTGGAGAACTCAGGAATTTTGTAATTGCTGAGAGTTTTATGGTATATGTGTGAGGCAGAAAAAAAAATAGTTAAAAGGCATAGCATGGAAGGCCAGTGTGTAATGCACAGCTGTCATCCCAGGATTGGAATATGAGGCAGGAGAGTCTGAGGTAACCAGAACTGCACAACAGAACCCAGTCTCAAAACTAAGTAAGCTGAGTGCTAGAAAGCTTGTTGAGGTTAAAAGGACTCCCCGAACTTTCTCGGGGCCTGAATTTGATTCCTAGCACCCACATTGACTGGCTAACAACCAACTGCAACTCCAACAAGGTGACCCAAGCCCACGCTGGTTTTTGTGGGCACCTCAATGCATGTGCATGAACATATACACACAGGCACACATACAGTTTAAAAATAAAATAAACATTAAGCAAGCAAGCAGACAGAAAACCCAAGCCAGACAACAACAACTACAAAGGTGATGTGGAAGAAACTTTTGCTGAGGGAAAGGGCTGAGAAGATAATGTGGATCAGGGCAAAGATGAACAGAATTTAGGGGTGAGTGGGCAAAAGGACACCAGGAGGGCTTTGCACACTAGGATGCTCTGACTCCAGACAATGAAAGGTAGAGAGCTTGCTTCCTCCCCCTCCCCCTCTCCCTCACCTCTCCTTCCCCTCTCTTTTCCTGCTCTCCCTTCTTGCTCTCTCCCTCTCTCTCTCCCTCTCTCTCTCTCTCTTTCTCTCTCTCTCTCTCTCTCTCTCTCTCTCTCTCTCTCTCTCTCTCTCTCTCTCTCTCGGTCTGTCCTTCCCTCCCTCCCTCCCTCCCTCCCTCCCTCCCTCCCTCCCTCCCTCCTATATACAGACGTAGAAACACTCAAAGCTAGAATCTGAGCACAGGAGAGAGGAACTTATTTTTTTTGTTGGTAAGTAGTCCTTTAGCATACTTGATTTCTGAAGGGGTGTACTCTCTTTTGCGCGCTCTCATCATTCTGAACAATTTTTAGCCTATACATTAATTTTGTTAGAACTTCATAATCTATTTGTTCATTTAAAAATATTTCCTCCTCCCCCAAATATAAATTAAAAATCTTCTTACTGGGATTTTTTTTATAAGGATAGCATTCAACATATATTTTCAATTTTTCAGGTAACTTAAATTCCTAAAGCTTCATTTTCTTTTTCTTTCTCTCTTTTTGGTATTATAATCAATAAACTCACTAACCTAACTCCTACTAACCCTAACCTAACCCTGAAGTCTCACTTTTATTTCCATAGGAAACATTTATCTAAATCCCAATTTCAAAGCCCCCCACAAACTTCTTATCCTTTTATAGTGTTAAATAAGCTCTGTGTTTAGGAGTCTCCCACCAGATTCTAGGTTCCTTGATTGAAATGAGAATCTACTTATTGTTTTTCACAAGTTTAGTGCCTGACTTACATGTGTCCACAGTAAATACTAAATACCTGTCTATCCTACGCAGTCTGTGTTTCGAAACTATGACCATGACCATGATGGATACATCTCTCAAGAGGACTTTGAGAGCATAGCGGCCAATTTTCCCTTCCTGGATTCCTTCTGTGTGCTAGACAAAGACCAGTAAGTATAATTCATTCTGTTGTTTTTAATGGATCTGGTTTAAGACAGAAGATTATCTAGGGGGTGGTTGGAGAGGGACACCAGCAATCTACATCCCAACAAGCTTTCCTCTGCTGTTCTGATAGAGCAGTCTGGCTTTTCACTGGTTGTTTTTCTTCGTGTCCCTGAACATTGGAGGCTGTCATAGGACAGATCACATCTTTGTTAAGTGTAAGTGCCATCTGCAAATTAAACAGCTCTCAGTTTCTTTAAGTCCTTCTACTGCCCAACTTCTGCCATTCTAAAAGCCTCATCAGGACAAGTAGAAGTGAAAGTCTGAGGGCAGAGGCCGGTAGTCCCAGCTACTGGGAAGACTGAACTAGACTTTTGTGTATAGTTGTGATTGATGTATGTGTCTGCAGAAATAATATTTTTTTTCTTTTTTTCGGAGCTGGGGACCGAACCCAGGGCCTTAGAAATAATATTTTTTAGGATGGGCAAGATACTAGATGATTTAATTTCAGAATTAGTATAATTTTAGTATAATTCAAGTTATTTTGCATATGAGGTGAATAAAGTGATCTTAAGGCTAGGGTACAGTTCTGACATCATTGATAGAAACTGGGAAACCTGTGGTAATACAAATTAGAAAGAGAGATATAAGCTTCAGAATGGTGATGTTAATTGTGGGGGGGGCAGGGTGCACAGGAAGAGATGCCTAGCAAGTTATTAAAGATGTAGTACAAAATGTGTGAGAACAGTTGGGCTCGAGGCACACATTATTACATTTCCAGTCCGTCAGCATTAGCTGGTTGCTGAGGACTGGTGCAACATTCCTTTCTGGTGGGGAATTTAGGGGGAGATGAGCATGCGGGTCTTCCCTTCCTACTCATGGAAGATGAAAATAACGAGCGGGTTCTGTAGAAAAGACAGAGAAGGGGAAACAGGAGAGGAACCAGTAAAGCAGAGCATCATGGACTTGCGTGATCTATAGAGAAGTGGATGTCAAAAAGTTAATATGTCCCCATGGTACGCACTGCCATGAGGTCAGCGATTTCAAAGAATGACAGGGGGCCATTGAGGACTGTCCTCACTGACAGTTTCAGCACAAAGGCAGTGTAAGGAACTTGGCTGGGTAGTATAGAAAGATAGAAGAAAATGCTAATTACTGGTGTTCTTGACAACTTTGGGAGTTGGTAAGCGAGGAAGACCAGTGCTGAGGAAGACTGCAGAATCAAGGAAAGAGTTGTGAAGAGAAGGAAAGTCTTGGGCATCTCTGGAAACAGGAGAAACAGATTAAGCAGAGCCTTCGAGAAGGCCAAGGTCAACGGAGGCTCAAAAGTAGGGATGGACCAGCCCTGTTGATGCCACAGGAAGACCCAAGGGGAGTCCTAAACCGGGCAGGAAAGCCAAGATCTCTGTACACAGCACTTCCTGTGTCAGGTGTACTTGGTCCTTATTGATAGACAAGTGACAAGCAAGGGGTGCGATGAGCTGAAAACAGATAGGTGGGTTGAAGAGGAGCTCCCTCTGTGTAGAGATCTGGAGACTCTGCTCTAGATGAACAGAACATCTGGAGGAGGAAGACGCAAGGGACACTGGGGGGAGCAGCCTGCAATAAATTAGGCTGAGTAAGTTGAGCACCACAGTGATAATCTTTGTCTTATTGCCAGTCAAGGACTAGAAAGCTGTTCTTCTGGAAGCTTGTATTCTTCAGTAATAAAGATAATTCCCTGAGCCAGAGAACACAGGTCATGTTCATACATGTGAAAACACACACACACACACACACACACACACACACGCATGCACACGCACGCACACTTACACACATAGATATAAACATACACAAAGGATCTACTTATTGGGGAAGGCTTTGAATACGTTGTGCCCTTAAGATTCATCCTGATGTTTAGAAGTGAATATTTCTCATTTGCTTTGGGTCACAGAGCTTTGGGATGTGGGTAGCAGAATGTGGCGACTACTTGGTGATAGAGCAGTCAAAGATGCTCCCTTTTTTGACTCTCCTAACAGGGACGGCTTAATTAGCAAAGACGAAATGATGGCTTATTTCCTGAGAGCCAAATCTCAGCTACACTGCAAGATGGGACCAGGCTTTATCCATAATTTTCAGGAAATGAACTATCTCAAGCCCACTTTCTGCGAACACTGTGCGGGATTTGTAAGTTGGACTTCCATTCTTTATTTGTGCAGGACCTTGGAAAGGCAGGGAAATGGTTTACTAAATACAATTCACTTTATCCTTTGAGCCAAAACTCAGATGTGTGATCGCTCCCTGAAATGAAAGATGAAATAAAAGCAAAACAGATCTGTGAGTCTAACTGGGCTCCAGGAGCACCCAAGACAAAGACAGGGAAGACTGCTGAACCCCATTAGCTTCAGAGAGAGAGAGAGAGAGAGAGAGAGAGAGAGAGAGAGAGAGAGAGAGAGAGAGAGAGAACTCTGCAAGTTACCTGTGCTAGAGGAAGGTACCCTGGCATTCAGCAGCACTCTTGGTAACGGTTGTTGTGAAGAGGAACTTTATCTTAGCCAGTTCCTTCTGGCACTCATTTAATGTGGTATTTGTCACCATATCCATCATGGTGTGGCTTAATACTTCCCAACTCAAAGAGGAAAAAAAATGCCCTTTGGGGAAAAGGCAGTCATGGTAACAAATGACATTTACTTAATGCTTGACGGTAACAAAGTGGACAGTCCTGGAAGGATTCCCTACAACATGCTTTTGAGGTAGGCATTTTCTCCCCATTTTGCCTAGGAAGATGGAGAGGTGCAGAATGGCTACCCGAAATCCTCCAGGACTGCAAAGTTCTAATCAAAGGGGCGTGAACTCAAACACAGGTCCTCTGAGTGTGGCCCCTGTGCTTGGCCTTCACCACTGCAGCACATGGAGACTGCACACTAGCGGTTCTCCACCTGTGGGTTGTGACCCCTTAGGGATTACCTAAAACCATTTAAACACAGATAGTTATAACATGATTCATAGCAGTAGCAAAATCACAGTTATGAAGTAGCAGTGAAAATTATGTTATGGTTGGGGGGGTTACCGCAGCATGAGAAACTGTATTAAAGGGTTGCAGCATTGGAAATGGCGGGAACCACTGCTGTGAGCATACCCTGACTACCTGGTGGTAGGGCCAGCTTTTGGCCCTCTCCTTACCAGATTTTGGGGCTCTGATTATGGTTTTGTATAAAAAAGAGAAACAGGAATATGTTTGGTAGAAGCGCGTTATGGTGAGGTAGGAGAGGGTGCCTCTGCTGATCCATGCTGAGGTATCCTCTTACTCTGAGGTACCAGCCATAGCCAATATAGTATGGAATGGAGTTTATTTAGGGCATGCGGAGGAAACGTGAGGAGGAAGTGGAGACAGATAAAAGCAGAGAGAGAGAGAGAAGAGAAGCCAGCCTGAAGACATAAGAGAGAGGGGGAGGGGAAGGGGGAAGAGAAAGAGAAAGAGAAGGGGCAGGAAGAGAAGGGGCAGAGAGTAAGAGTAAGAGGATAAGAGACTAAGAGAGTGAGGAGGGGGCAAGCAGCCCCTTTTATACAGTCAGGCATACCTGGCAGTTGCCAGGTAACTGTGGGGCAGAGTCTAGAAGGAATGAATGCTAACTCAGATTATCTTTCATCAGGTACTGAAGTGAAAGAAAATAAAACATTTGAGGTGAGGGTGGCCCAGCACCTAACTCTATAGCTGCCAGCATGGAAGGGATGGTTTTTTCAGCAGCCACATCCCGTGTTGACTGCTTCTGGGCTTCTCCCATCCCATGCCTGAAGGACTGGCTTTGTGAGCCACATCCTTCTGAGAATGGGTAAATAAGAGGAAGGTTTGACTTTCACCAAATTTCTAGATGCTGACATCAGCCCCCATACCACCTTAGCCAGCTCGCCTTATCAGTACCTGGGAGAGAGAAGTTCCTTTTCCATTAGCATCTCCTCGGAGTGCTTCACCAGACTACTCTACCATACCACAAATGCATTTCCTTTTTTTCTGTGTCTCATGGGGGATTTGGAGAAGTAGATAAACCTGAAAATGCAAATGAAACAAAGCCATGTAAATGTTCCACAGCCCTTCAAATAACACACACACACACACACACTTCTCTGTGAAATATATTTTTGAGCCTTCCAATTAACAAGTCAGGCTAAGAGGATCTGCCTAGGCACAACTGAAAATCAGGACTATTTATTGACCTCTAGTGGCATATGAGGGACTTGATGTACTTAGTCCACAGTATTATCTGTGTTGCCTCCTCCTTGCTCGGGATACTGGTTTAATAGAGCAGGAAGGTGGTCATACTTGGGATTCCACATCCTCCCCTCTGTCCTCCAATTCATCTGAACACAGGTGCTGATGCTGTGCTCCTATGAGAATGAAGAACAAAGCTCTGGGCCTGGAGTCTGGGACCTTGGCTTTGAACCTCACTTTTGCTTCCTCCTAACTTCATGTCGTGGACCTCAGTCAATAGCTATCTTTATGTCTGTTTTCCTATTTGTAAAAGATGTTTAATACACTACTTACCTGCCAAGTTGTTGGGGAGATAAACAATACCAGCTGTGTTAAAAGTCTAAAGTATCAAGAGAATGAGAAAAAGGGGAGGCAACATTAAAATGTTTGAAAGAATTCTCTTAGCGCTGTTAGAGTTGACTGAAATTAACTCTTTTAATTTTTATTAACCCTTTCTATTTTTCAAAGTATGTTAATTTCATTTGCACAGCTTGCCTCAATCTTCGTTCACATAATACCTAAGGGTCTTTTGGTCTTTGAGGGATTTATAAATATAACTCTGAAGATATATCCTTGAAAGGAACTGAGAATGCCAGGAACCATTTTCTAGTGCCTGGCCCATCTGCTTTTGAAATAAATTCTATTTTAAGGGTAAAGAAGGCAGTGCATGCATTTCAGAATTGCCAGAATTGAAAGCCTGTTGGTAATCCCTGTATTTTATAGAAGAAACTGAAGGCTGGAGGAGTTACATGAGTTAGTTCCCCAAGGTCACACAAGTCATTGGCAGCAGGACCATGAACCCTAGCCAGCTCTCCTGACTCAGTCCAGTGTTCTTCATATTATAAAGAATTTCATGTACCATAGCAGTCTGCATCCTCAGATCAAAGGAGCCTGGGAAACACTCTCAAGTTTCATCTAAGTGGGGTTTCCTTCAGCTGTGTTGGTTGGCACACTGACCCACTGTCTTTTTCTGGCACTGTTTCCACCTGGATTCTAAGGGAACTCAGTAAATCATGACCTGAGAAGACTCTTGCTTGATCATATCTGTTTCCTGAAGCTCTTTACTGATGCTAATGATGTACTGCAACTTCATATTAGGGTGCCCTATTGTCATATGTAGTGGGAAGGAGCCAAGTCTCACTCAATAGTCCAGGGTGGCCTTGAACTTGAGACTCTTCTTCCTTCCTTCTAAAAGCTGGGATTAGCCACATGTGCCACCACACCAGGAAAGGATGTCTCTTCTCTCCCTCACCCCCTGCTTATTGAAAATAGATTTTTTCTTCACATAATATAGCATGATTACAATTTCCCCCTCCCTCTACTCCTCCAAGTTCCTCCCCACCTAGCCTCCCATCCAGATCTATCCCCTTTCTGTCTCTCATTAGAAAACAAACAGATATCTTAGGGATAATAATATAAAATAAAATATGCTACAATAAAGATGATAAAACAAAAACTAACACATTGGAATAGGACAAAACAAACAGAAGCAAGAGTCTAAGAAAAGGCACAACAAACTGGTGTGTTTTATAAAAAACAAAAGGCAGGGAAGGAAGAATGTTTGGTAGAGTATGGTGTGGGAAAGGGAGAGCTTCTGCAGGCCCATTCTGAGGTATCCCTTCCCCAGAGGTAGCAGACTATACTATACTATACTATACTATACTATACTATACTATACTATACTATACTATACTATTCTATAGTATAGAGTAGAGTTTATTTAGGGGCATGGGGAGGGGAATCAAGAGGGTAGGAGAGAGAGAGAGAGACAGAGACAGAGACAGAGACAGAGAGACAGACAGAGAGACAGAGACAGACAGAGACAGAGAGACAAAGAGAGACAGAGAGACAGAGAGACAGAGAAGAGGAGTAGAGGCTGGCCATGAACACAGAGAGAGAGGTGGGAGAGGAATGGGGAGAGAAGGAACAGAAGGAAAGAGGGTAAAAGGGTAAGAGGATAAGAGAGTAAGAGAATGAGGTGGGGGCAAGCATCCAGGCATACCTGTTGTCAGGTAACTGTGGGGCGGAGCCTAGAAGAAATGCTAATAGAAAGAGATATAGATGCAGAGAACCACTTGTTTCTACTCTCAGGAATCCCATCAAAACACTAAATTAGAAACTATAATATATACCCTAAAGACCTGGACAGGCCCTGTGCATGATACTTCGGTCTCTGTAAGTTCATGTGTGTGTTGATCGTGTTGATTTAGAAAACTTTGTTTCCTTAGTGTCCTCCATCGTCTCTGGATCTTACACTCTGCATCTTCTCTTCTTCAGAGTTCCCTGAGCCTGGAGAGGAGAGATTTGATGGAGACATCCATCCCATTTAGGGCTTAGTGTCCCAAGGTCTCTCACCTAACCTTCTGCATATTATCTGCCTGTGGGTCTCTACGTTTGTCCCCATGTGTTGAAGGAGGACGCTTCTCTGAGGATGGCTGAACAAGGAAAGCACTTACCTAGAAGTGTAGCAGAATGTGATTTGGAGTCATTTTGCTCCTATGATCCTTTAGCAGTGCAGTAGTATTTGGGTTTTTCCTAAGTCCCTGGCCCAGCTACTCTCAAGCTCTTGATCACCCAAGCAGTGTTGGGTTTGGGCTCCATCTTGTGGAATGAGACTTAAGTCAAATCAGACATTGGTCAGTTACTCCCACAAGCTTTGCTCCACTATTGCACTGATGTGCCTTGAAGAACACCATTGTAGAAAAGGGGGTTTTAGCTGGTTGGGTGTTTGGTAGCATGCAGAGAGCCTCCTCTACCAAAGACACGAGCGCACAGGGGTGATCTATGTAGGCACCAGCTCTACTTCTCCATGCTCAGTGAGTTCTGTAGGTGCAGCCTTCAGCAATAGCACCTTGCCATCAGTTTGTGAAGAGCAGCCTGTAGTCTTGGCAAAAGCATAGGTTGTTGGGGGAAGGGGGGTTCCCATGGGAACCCTTTGGCCAACAATTCTTTTAGATGTAATCCATACCAAGTACTGGAAGCTTCATGTGGTGACAAGAGATGTACAGTTGGAGCTGTGCTTCCACCCCCCCACCATGATTTTATTCAGATCGAATATATATATACATATATGTATATGTGTGTATATATATATACATACATACATACATACTTAATTGTAGCTGTCTCTCCCCATATGTATTCTCTTCTTTATTCCTTCTAACTCCCTACCCCCATCCATCCATAATTATCTATTTGTCTATTCTATTCTATTCTATTCTATTCTATTCTATTCTATTCTATTCTATTCTATTCTATTTGTCCCCTGTAGACCCTTAGCAGCAGCCTAATGTGGTTGGAGGGGGTGCCTAGCAGGTTCATGCTCTGGTATCCCTCCCACCAGAGGTATCAGCCATATGATGGGTCTAGTATAAAATGAAGCTTATTTGGGACATTAGAAGGGAGTGCGGGGAAGGTAGTAGAGGCAGAGAAAGAAAGGGAACAGAGAAGGACAGAAAGAGAGGAGAGAGAAAGAAGGAAAAAGGACAGCTGACCAGGAACAAGTGGAAAGAAAAAGAGGGAAGAAGAATAAAGGGAAGGAGAGGGGGAGAAAGAATGAGAGGCCAAACAGTCCATTTATAGCAAGCCAGGTTCACTTGGCTGTTGCTATGTAACTGTTGGGCAGAGCCTAGAGGAAATGCTCACACTCTATATCTAACCTCTGTGATTCTACGGATTGTAGCTTGGTTATAATTGACTTAACAGTTCATATCCATATATAATTGACTACATACCATATTTGTCAAATATGGGCAAAATCCCTACTCTTACTGGAGTTTTTAGTGTCAGAACCTGGGTAACCTGGGTTACCTTACTCAGTTGATTTTTGTTTGGTTGGTTTTATTCTGTTTTGTTTTTTGTAGTTCAATTCATTTACCTGTGAGTTTCTCATATATATGATTGGTCTTTCTTAATTCCCCTTCTTGTCCTACACTAGTGACTTTGTTCACACAGGGACAACCCAGAAACTAGGGATGGACTGGCATTAACATTTTCCTGGTTGAGGCTTACTAGTTATCTATTTCCTGAATCATCATCTTCACCTCTTAAAGGACAGAAGCCAACTGGATGGTTTAAAACTCCCCAGACCCCAGAAGGTGTCACTAACCTGATCACCCACTTCCCCTTTCTGCCCTCACTAAGTCTTCAGTGGTCCTGAGCTGACTTATCAGTGGTAGTAAAGAAATCTTTTCTGCCCAGAGCAAACTGTAGCCCTTCAAAAAGGCATTTGCACCTTAATGTGTTCGAGAGATGTAAAGACTGTAAAGGATCAAAGGAATCTCTGGGCTTCCCTGATGGGATTTCCTTGTTTGCAGGAGAGGAAGTGGGGCAGCCACACCAGGTCCTTCCTTGGTCACTCTGCTTTGGGAGCTACTTTTTAAATTAGGACCAGTTGCTCAAATTCAGGTGGCTTGTTAACCATAATGCATTGTAAGCTGTGTTCCAGAAAGCCTCCTTCCTGAGGCTAGCCCGAGATTCTTCCAGCATCACTTTATTAAGCAAACAACAAGCACCTAGGCTAACCCATTAACAAGGTAGAGATGTTTTCCAGTTTAAGCCCACTAAACTAAGCTAAGCCTAACACTGAGTGTGCTGCTGTCCCTGAGGCCCTGGGCAAGTGCTAGGAGAAGGTAGAAGGAAGACCAGGGCAAGAACACTTTCCTCACAATGTTAAAAACCAGTCTACTGGGAGGGCAAAATCCCTACTTTTACTGGAGTTTTTAGTGTCAGAACCTGGGACCCAGAAGCTTGACCAATCTAGGCTTAGCCCCTGGACCTCAAGATACCAATTAGACAAATAATAAGCAATTCGATGTGGCTATATTGGGAAGAGGGACTGTCGTGTTTTGTGCAACAAGAAAAGGAAGCCAGGGATATGTTTGGTGGAGGAGTGGTATGGTGTAGGGAAAGGGTGCCTCCGTGAGCTATGCTGAGGCATCCCTTCTGTTAGCATTATGGTACCATATGATGTGTTTATAAAAAGATAAAGAGAGGATATGCCCCAGGTTTCGGTACCAATGTTGTGTTTATAAAAGGATAAGGAGAGGGGGGATATGTTCTATGGAGCATGGGTCAGCAGGCCCATGCTGAGACATCCCTTCCCCTTGACGGACCAGCCACACAGCAGTATAGCATGGACTAGTTTATTCAGGGCATGGGGAGGGAAGTTAAGAGGGTAGTAGGAGAGAGAGAGAGAGAGAGAGAGAGAGAGAGAGAGAGAGAGAGAGAGAAGAGTAGAGGAGTAGAGTAGAGGCTGGCCATGAACACTGATGCTTATGAGTTAAAGTGTAGGTAACAAATTAAAACTGGCCATTTGGGAAGAATTTAGTTGTTTTTTCTCCTGGTTCCCAGGAAGGTCTGATCAAAAGCTTAATTTCAGCATTGTAGAGTGGAGAGATGGGGGAGGGGAATGGAGAGAGAAGGGGCAGAGAGGTAAGAGAGCAAAAGACTGAGGAGGGGGCAAGCAGCCCCTTTTATACCGAGTCAGGCACACCTGGCTGTTGCCAGGTGACTGTGGGGCAACGCCTAAAAGGAATTACCAACAGGGACAAATAAAGAGGTATGGCAGGACTCTAGTCTGTCTTAGGGGTCCTGACCCTCCAGGTTTCTGCTTAGAGTTCGAATGATCCATGACCAAGAAGTCTTTGTTGAAGTGTGGCTTGGCCCAATTTTGACCCATCCTTGTCTCAGCTCCAGTTTCTTTTGCAAGGTGGCCCGAGAAGCTGTCAGAATTGTGGGAACTCTTTCTGAGAAACAGAAGCCCCTCCTCTTGCTGGTCTGGGAATTCAGCCTTTTTGTCTTCAGGCATGAGATTGCTGGAAGCTCCAATTCCCTGGGGACCATTGCTTCATTCAATAGCTTGAGGGATAAAGGGAAGGGAACATGGGACTCTTTAGAATGCCTTCATTTCTGCCAAGATGTTACATCACAACCAAGACTGTAGCCAGAACAGCTTGCAAAAACACTCCTCATCCAACCTGAGGCATTTGTCATGTCAAAGAACAAAATTAGTTTCAGTTAAAGATCCTAGATATGACTCTTTTAGATTTTAAAACCAAGCAACACATAATCCTATAAAACCGAGTATGTTTTCCAATGAACCTGGTGACAGAGGTTGATTTTATAGACAGAGAAGCCAAAGCAAGAGCAGATTGGTCCCTCCCTGTGCATGGAATGTGGGGGAACAATAGTAAAATAGCCAGGCGTGACGGTACATGCTTATAACTTCAACACTTGGGAAGGTGAGGCAGGAGGATTAGGAGTTCAAGACCTCCTCTTGAGATCTCAAGACACAGCGAGATCCCGTCTAAACAGAAACGAGAAAGAAATCATAGCGTGAGTACCTTCACCTTTCATGCTTCTGTGTTAAGGTGTAGGTAACAAATTGAAACTGGCCGTTTGGTAAGAATTTAGTTGTTGTTGTTGTTCCTGGGAAGGTCCAATCAAAAGCTTCATTTTAGCATTGTAGGGGACTCACACCTTTTTTTTTTTTTTTTGGTTCTTTTTTTCCGGAGCTGGGGACCGAACCCAGGGCCTTGCGCTTCCTAGGTAAGCGCTCTACCACTGAGCTAAATCCCCAGCCGGGCATTTTAGCATTGTAGAGTGGAGCGTTAGTATGGGTGATTGCTTTCTGATGTTTAATCCTGTGTGTTGGGGTCTTGTGTAGTAGCTACATCTGTCACAAGAGTCCCTGTAACCTTTGGCTAGCAGTCACTTCCTACTGGGATAGAACAGTTGCCTTGGTTGGCAGAATCAGCATTTTTGACAGCACCCCCATAGCCCCGCTGCAGACACAGTGCAAACCCATTGGCCCCTTCTTCACCTACCTGGTAAAATCCAAATTATTAAGTGCATGCTTATATTGTTGCCTTGCCTGCAGAAGGTGCCCAAAGCAGCCATTTTCATTAAAGAGAAAGACAGGAAGACCCACTGCTCAGATTTCCTATATATTTGGCGTGAAAAGACATCACCAAAGTAGAACCAACATACCAACTTACCAACTTTAATTTCCCATCCCATCTACCATTTGGCTCCGAAAGAGAAAAGGGAAGTTAACATCACAGCTGGAGGGGGCTGGGAGAAGGCTCTTCTCCGACAGGAAGGGTGTCTACAGCAGCTCCATCCTGTTTGTGAGCCGCCGGTCATCGGACTTCCCAGGCCTTCCTTCTCTGTTGACTTATTTTCCTTCCAGATGTCTCTTCCCATCCACTGACATTTTCCTGTCTTCTGTTTCAGCTCTGGGGCATAATCAAACAAGGCTACAAATGCAAAGGTAAAATAAATACCTGGGATGCAATGAATTTTGGGTAGGGATTAATCAGTCTGATTAAACCATAAATAGTGTCGGCCTCCTTGAGACCTTTGTTCTCTTGGGCCAACAGAAGCTGAAGAGTTAATGTGTAACCCCCCCACCCCACCCCCCACACACCACCACTACCACTTCCAAAACAAAAAAAATCCAGAGCTTCCCAGATTCCTCCCTGAAATTCAAGTGGGGGCGGGTGAGGCTGGTAGCTCCTTTCCCACTCTGGGATTTGGGCCCGATACACGTTTCACACTCATTTGTGCCAATTCGGGGTTCTTTTTAGACTGTGGAGCCAACTGTCACAAACAGTGCAAAGACCTCTTGGTTCTGGCCTGTAGGAGACTTGCCAGGGCACCCTCCTTGAGCAGCAACCCTGAGTCACTGCCTGGAAGCCCAGCCTTGCCCCCAGGTAAATGCTCTCTCTGTTCTTCACAAACCCGCAGTGTTTTCCAAAGCATCTCTCCATACCTGTCCTTGATCTCTGTTCTGCATTCTACTTAGGGTCTGAATCATACCAACAGCAAGGGTACTCCCTTCTGTAGATTAGTCTGGATGCTAAACCCTTAATTCTGTTTGTTTGTTTTAATCTCACTCACTTGCAATTCATCCACTGCTAGTTTAATTCTAGCCCTAGTCTGTTCCTCTGGGACCTTGCATATCAGATTTCTGGCATCTGTATAACAGTGACAGTTTGCTCCTGGTCAGACCGATGTCAAATAATGATCACTCTTTTATTCCCTTCTAGTGCAGGATGAGGTGTTTGAGTTTCCTGGCGTCACTGCTAGACACCGAGACCTGGACAGCAGAGACATCACGCTGGTTACAGGATCTTCCCGTAAGATCTCCGTGAGAGTGCAGAGAGCCACCACTAGTCAAGCCACGCAAACCGAACCTGTGTGGTCAGAGGCTGTCTGGGGAGACTCTGGGTCCCATACCTTCCCCAAAATGAAATCCAAGCTCCATGACAAAGCAGCAAAGGACAAAGGCTTTGCCAAGTGGGAAAATGAAAAGCCCACGCTACACGCTGGTGTGGATGTTGTAGATCGAGGCACTGCATTCGAACCTGACCAGGACGATGAGCAAGATGAAGCCCAACAGGGTGTCGAGGTCAGTGCTGTGAATCCGCGACTACCCTCAGAAGGAGGAGGCTGAGGGTGCTGATATGGGTGTGTAGCTCTGGAAAATAGCCTCATGACTTCCAAAGCACTATGATTCCTTTTAGAGTTACTACCGGCTAGATATATAAGCCAGGAAAGATGTTGTCTCGCCCCTCCCACCTGTATCGCCATGGATACCCAATAGAATTCTGAAATGTAACGAGGTCATGTCCGTGTCGCAATGTTACCCAGGGGACCTGCAACTGCTGCATGTATTCACATAGCAGTGAAGCGCAGGGTTGCTTCACTGTCCACGACAGAGCCGGGGCTCACCTCTCGGGAGGACTTGTAAAGAGAAAGGAACTAGATTCTCACTGGTGCTAAAACAGACCGTTGATAGCACCACAAAAAAGGGGGTTGGCAATCGAAGATGCGAAGGCTGCCAGGTTCGATAAGGTGGGCCCTGTCACCCAAGAATCATACCCAGGTTGCCCAAAGTAAACTGGTATGCACATGGAATGTTAGAATATGCAGACATTATCAATTGATTCAAGATGAAGGAGACAATTAGTCATCAGCCCGTGGTTTATTAATAGATTTGGGAACATCAAATGATTCCTAAAATAGAGCAATCATTGAAAAGTCAAATTCACACTGTAGGAATATACAGTGTATACACATAAACACATATCTATATGCAATTTTTCACGCACAATTTCTGAGAGCCCTTGTATATGTTATAGCAAGAGTTTCTGAGATGGAAACATTTTAACAGGGAACATTTGGGAGAGGGACTAATGTTTCGTGCAGCACCCTATAGAACACTTCATTTATTGTATATGAACTCTGCATGAGAGGAAGGTTTGCATGTGCTGACTGGACAGTCTTTTTTAGTACTCATTTGCATGTATATGAGCTGACTCAGGTATGTGTCTATGAATATGAATGTGTGCCAGTGCACATGTGTCTGCATGCATGTGCTGAGGACAGAAATGGGTGTCAGATGGCCTCCTCTATTCTCTCTCTCTCTTTCTTTCTCTCTCTCTCTCTCTCTCTCCCTCCCTCCCTCTCCAATTTTTCTTTCTTTAATTCAGGTGTCTCTCCAAATTTAGGCTGTTTTTCCTCTGCTAGGTTGGAAGCCAGTTAGCTCCAGCACTCTAATCCTGTTGGTTTCACACCGCCATCTCAGGGTTGTGGTTCCAGGGATATCCAGGATATTTAGCTTGGACATCTCGCTTGTTACATGGGTGCTAACATCCGTGACTTTGCAGCAAGCACTATGACATATTGACCCATCTCTCTAGTCACTGCTGGTTTTCTTTCTTTCTTTCTTTTTTTTTTTGCTTTTGTTTTTAGCTTTACTTTTTCTTTCTTTTCTTTTCTTTTTTTTCTTTCTTTCTTTCTTTCTTTCTTTCTTTTTTTTTTTTTTTTTTGAGGTGGAGTGACAGATGTTGCCCTGGGCTAGCCTCCAACTCCTGGGCTCAAGGGATCCTCCTTTGGCTCCCAAGTAGTGGAGACTACAGGCTCAGGTCACACCTGGGTGGCTCTCTAAGATGTTTTAATTCTCTCCTAAATATGGAAGCTATGAAGCACCCATCTTTTGAGATTGTCCCTTATATTCATTTGGAAAATGGCATTTTAATAACATTCTGGTTTTGTGAATTGAGACCCAACTCTTCAAGCAGGTTCTGGTTTCTATTGCAGGATGGCTGAGGTCAAGCTGGGGAAACCGAAGGCAATCAAGTCGGCTTTGGAAGGAGAGAGAAGAGCTCTGAAAGGCACTGTCCTCTCAGAACAGTCTGGAAAAGAGATTTGAATATGCTCATGGCCTCCAGTCATCCTGGGAGCCCCATGACTGGACTACGGGATAGAGAATTTACCCTGACTCTGAACTATTTATTTCCTGTACTCTGCCCCTACTCAGGTGCCACGAAACCTAGTTACATAGTCAGCAGCTTCTCGCGTCTCTCTAAAGCCATTTGTACCCAGGGGAATGAAAGCTTTGGTGCATGTGCATGATAGCCCTTCTCTAAAATCAAGACTTAGCTCCTTTGGACAATATTATTTTTATAAAGTGTGTGCATGTGTGTAGGGTTGTCTCATAAGTTGAGTTTGAGCTCCTTTTGTGTGTCTTTTAGATGGGACTGGGGCCTGAAGTTTTACTGAGGGACAAAGACATTCTTTAGACCCTGGAAGGCAGTGAGCCCTTGGCTGATGATTCTCTGTAAGGAATGTTTGTAGTGTCCTACCACACAGTGGCTGTGCTGGGCAATGTCATGCCGTGTGTGTGTGTGTGTGTGTGTGTGTGTGTGTGTGTGTGTGTGTGTGTGCGTGTCACCTAGGTCTTACCAATCCTGGATTGCTAAGGGGAATCATATCCCCAAAGATCCCTTAATACTCATGCTAGATATGGTAAAAAAAAAATGCATATACCTGACTACCTAATTGGATTCCCCACTCTTTCTGAAAATTCTCAAAATAAAATGTTAATTAAGAAATCAAATTCCAAGGGAGAAAATTTAGTAGAAAAACCCACTGAATCACTAGGTTAAAAAAACAACAAACAGGGGCTGGGGATTTAGCTCAGTGGTAGAGCGCTTACCTAGGAAGCGCAAGGCCCTGGGTTCGGTCCCCAGCTCCGAAAAAAAAGAACCAAAAAAAAAAAAAAACAACAAACAAACAAACAAACAAACAAAACCAACTAGTTTGGAAGCTGAAAGTAATCCTGTGGTTTTTATTTTAGATAATTTTTGGATGGAAAGGGTAACTTAATTTTCTCCTAAGAAATTCTCATCCACAGTTAAGAAATATTCACAAAAAGGAAAATCACCATAAACCTCAACTATGGATTGATATTCCATTTAGACCTTTAAAATATTAATAATTTAAATGTCTTTCTTTGGGTGTGTATCTTATGCAATAGATTCAAGATGCTCAGAAATAGAGACACTGCCAGGCTGGTGTTTAAATACCTATAATCTCTGGACTTGGGATGTGAGGTAGGAAGACCCCAAGTCTCAAGTCAACATGGGGAACTTAGCAAGAATCTAAGAAAAAATGTAGGGGCTGGAGAGATGGCTCAGAGGTTAAGACCACTGTCTGCCTTTCCAGAGGTCCTGAGTTCAATCCCCAGGAACCACACAGTGGCTCAGAACCATCTGCAATGAGATCCTATGTCCTCTACTGGTGAGTCTGAAAACAGCCGTAGTGCACTCAAGAAAAGTTGAGGTGATTGAGTTTGTCTGTCATTGAGGGCACCATCTCATATCAAATGACCGGTTAGGAAATATTCCACAGAGGTACCAGGTCCACATTTGAGGGCTAACTTGTATATCCCATGTAAAACAGATTGTGGTGTTATTTGCGGACGTCACTTCCATATAGCTCAACTGATAATTGTGCTCTGGCCCTTAGAAACTGAGAGGAGGACAAAACTGCTAAGGGTCTCAAGACAACCTTGGTAGAGCTGACATGATGTGCCCGACAGTCCTGGAGTGGGGCATGATTCAGATTGGGGATACTGAAGACTAAGCGAAGTTCTCAATTGAAGGAGCTGTGATTAATCTAGATGAGAGCTCACTTCAGTGTCGAGCGCCTTGGGCAGTGCTGTTGGATCTATGTATATAGACTGTCTGTTACTATTCATAAATACAGCAGAGTACATGTTAATGAATTCAAACCAGAAACTGACAAGTCGAGTACAGGCAAACTCTCTAAAAACATCCAGAAAGAAACCTATTAAGGAATGTTGGTGGTTTTGTATTTCTTTTCAAAGGAGTTATCTCACCTGCCATTTGGTTTAGAAATTTATGAGTTTTCATATATACAAGGAATTTTGTATCTTTGGTCTTCCTGTGATATGGAAAAAAATGTACCTTCGATGAAAAAATAAATGAACAAACAGAAATACAATGTGTTGTATATCCATGTAGCTAGCATGTTGTGCATGCCTGTGGATCACATGCATGTGCAAACACAACTGTTACTAGTCTGCTGAAGAAATTTTAATCCATAATGAAGATGCCTTACAATTTTGATTATACCACTAACAACCAATGGTGACTTTAATGATGACTTCGTCAATTTTCCAGAGTTAGTAAAATAGACAAGCCCATGACAAAACAAATCCGATTTTTTTTTTTTGCTTCCTCTCAACCTCTGTTTTGTAGTACATCGTCACCTTGATTAAGTCTTATTTTATGTGTATGGATGTCTTGCCTGCATGGAAGTGTACCTCACGCATGCAGTACCCTGGAAGGCCAGATGAGGGCGTTGGATCCCCCGGAATTGAAATTACAGACCATTGTTAGCTGCCAGGTAGGTGCTGGGAATTGAACCTGGTACTTCTGGAAGAGCAGCCAGTGCTCTTAACCCCCGAGAGTCATCTTTCCAGCCTCACTTTTATCTTCTTGGGAGAGGGGGTCGTTCTATGTGTAACTAGGGAGACAGGGCCTCACTCTGTAGTGAAGGATGGTTAATAACTTTGATGACTTTCTAGGTAAGCCAGGCTGGCTCCACATTTGAGAGAACCGCACCATAGCCTGCCACTATCACCTTTAAAGGGAAGGGCGAAGCCGAAGTCTTCACAGTAAGTTAGGCAGGGCAGGGCGCTCCTTCGCTGGACTCTGCTCTGATCTGCTTAAAGCAGAGCAGCTGGAGTTGGCATTTGGAGGCTTTTGTCGAAGGTCTGCCTTCTCAACAACGTCCCAGATTCCCACAGTAACAGGCTTTGAATGGTCTAAGAGCTTTGCTGTTGGAAAACAGCAAAGACACACAGACCCCTGTGGGGAGAAGCAAACTGTCAACTGGTGGCAGAGAATCACAGTATGACAGTCAAAAGTGATGACAGCAAGATTCTGGATGGACCAAGATAAATCTCACCAAACTACATTTCTAAAGCATACCTTTGGACTACAACTCACATCAGGTAAATCTAGGGAAGCCTCCGTTTCTTCATGTTAAAAAAAAAAAAGAAACATTTCACCAACTGGCAGTGGTGGTGTATGCCTTAAATCCCAGCACTCAGGAGGCAGATCTCTGTGGTTGAGGCCAGTCTGGTCTATAGAGCTACATTTCGGCCAGCAGACTACAGAGAAACCTTGTCTTGAAAAAACAAAATAAAACAAACAAACAAACACCCAAACCACCTGCCTCTCCCCCAAAACATGACACAAACAAAAAACAAAAAAACCAACCAAAACAAACAAAACTACAAAAAAAAAAAGACATTTCATAACTTTCAAGTACTTCAGAGAACCATTTTAGTTAAAATCTGTCAGAAGTTACTTTAAAAAGAAATATAAATGAAAATGATGCCTAAAAGAGCCTTTTAAATTCTAGGCAGTCACATGAAGATGAGTTCTACCTTTTTTTTTTTTTTTCTTCTAACACTGTCTATTTTTTCCATGTAAAATTAGGTGGTCAAGACAAGGAACTGGTTGGATAAAATGTAAATTAGAGAAAAATCTACATATTGCATACATGTAAATAATCGAAAGCATACATATGTTTAAAGGGCTAAAAGAATATAAGAGTGAGGTAGGGACATGGACAACTAGGTTGGGTTTAGAATTATTGGAAGTACACAGGAGAGTATCAAGACGGCTACATTTCTGACTGCACCAGACTGAACTGGTTAAAACTCGAGAGCACTTGGAAATCTCAGGTGAGAAGAGTTCCTCCATCTTGTCCTCTAGTGTCTTAGAGGCAGCCATACTGGAACTGTGTCCCCAGAGGAACACAGGGACAACATCACTCGAGCATTTTGATGAACTGGCCTAAACACTTCAAAAGTAAAACATAAAATTAGTGGGGGAAAAAGGACGGGGGCTGCTGTTCTGACCAAATACTATACTCGAAGGCAATGTAAGGTACCATGGTTATATTCTGAGTCAGATATTAAATAAATCAGGTTTTCTATGGTAACTAGGAAAATTTAGATGTTAAACTATGTTATACCATGAAAGAGTGAGTGACTCCTAATCTACTTCAGTATGACAATGACTTTACGGTTATATGGGAGACTATTTTTTAAGAGACTCCTATAGTCTACTTAGGGAAGAAGTATCACCATTGGCAAGTTATTTTCCCATACTTAAGACTACCATGTAGCTGGGGAAGCTTGGCTGCAAAGTTTAGATGGTCTTTTTAAAAAAACCAAAAACAAACAAACAAAAAAAAAACCCCACTTCTATTGAAAAGTATGATAAAGCAATATGGCAAGATTTTAAAATATTGACTCCAGATAAAGCATTTAAAAACTTTTCCGTACATTTTCTAGTTCTGAACAGCTTCAGGAAAGAGACACATTTATCTTTCCTGTAAATCAGTTTTAAAGTTTTTTAAAGCACAAATCAAAAAATGGAGAGATCTTTGTAAGCCCAGGGAAGGAGATGGTCAGTCAGGTATTGATTGGAGGGTCTTACAGGAGGGTGTGGGCAGAAGTTTCTGTGGTGGCTGTGGATTCAGTGGCTGTGTCATCAAACAAACCAACAAACAGAACAGGCGCTATTTATCCCTCCCCTATTAGTGCTGGTGCCGGGGTTTGAACTCACAGCCATGAGCATGCAAGGCAAGTATTTTGCCATTGAGCCATATTTCAGCTTTGTATTCCAGATAATTATAAAACAGAAACAAAAGTCCTCAAAATTCTAGAAATACTTAAAAGGATTTTATAACATGAATCAATAAGGAGTCTTCCACTCTGCAATTTCTTGCTTTCCTTGTTTTTTGAAATGCTAGCTACAAAGTTGCTTAAATTGAGCAACTATATTGTGAAAAAAATCTCTAGAAGCCCAAAGCATTCCAGACCAAGCAGTGCAGAATGCAGAATGCAGCATGTTCCCAACCAACACCCCAAGTGCAGGTCATATTTACAACTAGAGACAAGGAAGACTGCCACAGGGAGGTGGCTGGAGAAACCCTTGCCTTTCACAGATAGAATCTGAGCAGCTGAAAACTAATTGGCTAAGATTTGCTGAGTTATAAGGATGTTCTTTAAGTTACAATGTACTTATGCGTCAGGCTAGGGTACAGTGTACTGAGGAAGGAGGTTGTTCTGGGCATGTACAGTGGACAGGTTTAGGGCAAACTTAATATTCTTAATAAATAGTAATAATTATATTTCCCACTCAAACTAGACTTGCATGCCACTATTTTCTTGGTCTTCCTTCTACCCTTTCTTCTATCTGTCCCATAAACCACGATTCCTCAAGATTACGTATTTGGTCCACTACCCTTCTCTTCTAATCTAATGGGATTTAGTTGTGAGTGACATCATTCCCTGATCTGAATTCCTTGGATCTTTGTTCCAGCCGATCCCAAACCTTTATTTCTAACCATTTTCTTGAGATTTCAGATGAAACACACCCCAGGATATTGCTTTTTCTTCATATACTTTTATTACAATAAATAATCTTGAGACAGAAGAGGGAGGCCCTCCCTACCTTGGGCCACCCAGAAGGTGTTAAGTACATTGTTAAGATACTGTTAAAAATGTGTTATAAACATTATTGCTAACGGTATGATTATTAATGTAAGCATTCCTTCTTCCTTAATGTAACCATTTTCCTGGGTGTAGATAAGACATTGGGAGAATGGGGAATTTAACCGCTTTGTTAGCAGCTGTGGGCTCTTTGCTGTACTCAGCTCACTAAGCCAGGCAGACACACTCCTGTCTGTGCTCCTTCTTCTGATGCACCAGGGTCACTCAACAAAAGGCTTCCTATATGATGACTGATTTTAGTGGACCGATCTGAGTGAAGAATGAAGCTCAAGAACATCTAGCCATGGAAACAGCTTGACAGCCTCAGGGGCAGAGGCAAGGCTGAGCCTGTCAGGTGACTGACAGCAGCAAGGATATCAATAAGGATGGGAAAAATAGTTTCTGGCCAAGGCTTAAGGACGGGAGGTTGTGAAGAGTCAGAGAAACAGCAGGTCCTAGTTACCAGAAAAGTTCTAGAGAGCTGTTCTAGGACCAAGGGTCTCGGTCACCGGAGGCCTGGGAGCTGCTCTTACAGGGGGAGGGGTTCACCCAGAGTGGGCAATGCCAGCTGCTGCCAAGGGCTACACAAACACTGGAACCCTAGGGGCAGCACCTGCTCCTGTTCCCATTTGCCTGGTGCAGGTGTTCATCGCAGCCTTCATAAACAGAAGACACCCAGACGCACTCAGTCAGGCAAAACGACAAATAGCTACCTTGAGTATCTTTTTGTAACTTAAAACCTTCCCATCTTGCCATCTAATTATTGCCCAAATCTGTACCATTTCCATTCCTATTACACATCACGGTTCTTGTAGCACAGCTCATCTGTTTCTGCTTCATCCGCTCCCTCCTGCCCCTACACCTAGTTCATACTCCAGTCCGGGACTTAGATAAGTCACACGGGTTCCTAATTGGCACACACCAGTTTTTATTGCTGTGTCACTGAACAAGAGGAGTATTTCTAACTACGATCACACTAATGTGTAACAAAACAATAAGGAGGTTAGGGAGAAGTCTTACAGAGCATTGTATCTGGTGATGAGCAGGGCATGAATGTATTCTTTGACTTAGGTGAACTCAGATACTTCTAGAAGGCAGGAAGGACATGGTGCATGCCTATAAACTCAGCACCTGGGAGTTAGATGGAAGAGGGTCAAGCACATGGTCACCCTGGGTTAAAAACATGAGCTCTACACTAGCCCAGGCTACAGAAGACCTTGTATCAAGAAAAGCAAAGAACCACAACTAGATACATAGGTGAAGGTGGTGGGTAATTACATCCGCTTAAAAATCTACTGTTAAAAGGACATCAGAAGAGTTTAGGAAACAACCAATCAACAGAAATAAAGATGTGAAATTCTTAGGGGAAAAGGTGATTTGGCCAGTGGAAATCAGTTCCGAACACAGAGAAGTGGTTTCAGTTCTTGTCCTCAGCCAGATTTAGTCTATGTCTGGAACAGCCGGATGTCAGCCAGGTTCTACAGCACGAAAGAAATAGGTCCCGTGGCAGGGCTTACGAGTTCTCAGCAGACTCCTGGTTCTAGCTCCTGATTTTGGGTGGGATATAGGCCTACCTAGCTTGTTCCACAGATGCTCTAGTAGTAGTTCATGTGAAAACTTATCTCCTAAAAACCTTGATTCTCAAAGAAATCCCCATATGCCTGACTCCAGTAAAATCACCACTGACTACAAGGTTAAGAGTCTACAAGATCAGCCCAGGTGTGGTTGGTGGCATTTGCCTGTAGAACTATGTGTTTGGGAGGCTGAGGTGAACCCAAGATAGCTTGAGGACAGCTTGAACATATCAAGACTCCAAGCACAAAGAAACAGAATAGGCCACCATTGAAGAGAACACGCTCTGCAAAGTCCGACAATGCTAATATGGTAATGCTGGTGGTGGGGATATCTTATCTAGAGAACTTACGGTCAAGGGGAGAAACTAAATTCTTTTATGGCTTCTCAATGTGAACAACAATGTGTAGTTTAGATCATAAACAAGGATGTAGAATTTAAGGTCATGGAGAAATCTATTTACCCTCACATGATCATCCTTGAGAAAGCAACCTTCTAAGAATAAACCAAAACGCTGCTTGTCAAGAGTAAGTCAGTCTAGTGGGAATGCTGTTGAGTCCCGGGTTATGAAAGCAATTAAAGCAAGTATCTACCTAAGGTATTATTTCAAGGCATGCGGCTGTGACAACTCTACTTCTAACAGGAACCCCCTACAGTAAACCTATGTATACATTGCTGTTTAAAAGAAACCTTACACTCTAATTCATTTTTAGCAAAACATTTTAAACATCTTACAATTACAAAAGCTAGCTGAAATTTGCTAAAATTAATAAAAGGAACATATTCATCTTTCAAGGATAGTGTTAATACTCAGAAAACCCTTATTTCAATAATAAAGTACTTTTAAAGTTAAAAAACACTTTTGGCTTATACAGTATATTTAGGTCCTGTGAGATGACTCAGAGTAAGGTGTCTGCTTTCAGGCCTGACTACTACCCAAATTTGACCTCCTAATTCCTTCTGTTAAAGGGAGTAACTAACTCCTGCAAGTTGTCCTGTGACCTTAAGACATGTGCCCCCACTCACACATACGTATCTCACACAAATACATCACACTACGATAAACATTAAAGATGTTCCATTTAGCAGAAGATACAAATTCTCTTCTATTTTCTATTTTTTTCCAGTTCACTTTCTTCTAAGAAAACCAAGTTCCTGTTTTTAGGAAGAACTAGAAAGCAAAACCTGAGAGATTAGGGAGTGGCATTAATGTAGCATGCCTCACGCGAGTAGCAACAGCTACACCCAGTGGACAGAGTCTGAGTAAAGCTTTCCAGCCATATTGTTATAAATAAGGAAATTTGGAAATAGCTTTTCCCCTTGCAGTTTGTTTTAGCTTCCAGAAAAAGGGCCACCTTTTACATAAGGAAATACTGTTCAGGAACAAAAGCCTTACTCCATAAGCTTGACACAAATGCCCAGAACAATTTAGTATGAAAATAGCTAAAATAAAACTGCCAAGGCAAGGAGAGAATGTACAGGTACTTTATTGCTCACCTCTCACACAAACACACCTCCAGCTACTTTCTTTCACAGCTTGACAGTGTTTACATGTACAAAAACCCGGCAGAAGCATCGAGTGACTTCAGTATAGACGTGGAGGGTGACTCAGCCAGGCTTCTGTCTTCTGCAGCAATAATGAAGGGCCTCCTGCACTGAGCAGGACTCGATCTCACTTCGTAGTGCACTTCCGTCACAAGAAGGGTCTCTTGTGTAAAGCAAGCCAACTTGTATTTGTAACTAGTGCATAAAACACATGTCTGCTCACCCTTTCTTCTAGCGAATTTCAAGTAAAAACAAGGTTGAAGGAGGGACTTTTGTCTTGGATGGATGCAGGTCTGTTTGAGTTGCTATACTTAACTAAGTGCCTACAGGTACTACGGTTCACAACTTAGTTTGCTTTTGTCGTGTTCATGGATTTGGCCGTGTTCGTGGATTTTGGAGGAGCATATGGTATAGTATTCCACCCACAGGATAAGGCTACTGAATGTGCTATCTGCAAAAGAGCTCACGTAATAGGAACCAACCCAACAGGTCTACCAGAAAGAAAGGTGACGAAATTTCTCTGGACAAAATGCCAATCAGGGCAGAGCTATGCTGGGAGAATAGTTTACGAAAACACACATGGGTTGTTAATGAGGAAGGTTTCCCAGCAGTAAATATAAAAAAAGTCTAGGCAAATCCTCATTTTTAAAACTTGCATATTGAAAATGTGAAAACTATTTTATTCAAGTAATTTCTTCAAAAAAGCATGTATGTTTCAACTGGATTAGTCTACTGGTCAATTAAAGGCAACTGAAATTGCCTTTAAGATTTGTTTTTCATAGAAAGACGAGATATGCTTCTTAAATAAACAGTGTTATGTAAAACTGTTTAGTAATAAAAAGAGAGAAAGAACTGAATGAAGACCGGCAAATGGTTATCCTAAGCAGAAGTATGCCTGCCACCTGTGGTCTTACATTCATTCGAAATAGATGTTGGATTCAGATTCTGAAACTAAGTTTCTATTACTTGAGCTCTAGCAAAATGTGTCTGTAGCCTCAACTAGTATAATGTCTTCCTTGTCCAAATCCAGAATGACTATACTGATAGCCTCCATGTTGGAAGTGCTGTTCAAACTGGCCCCCTTGGTGATAAGTCTGGCTCCCTCTTCCTCCCCAGCCTCCTCCCTGGCTTCCACGTCCTCCCCGACCTCCTCGACCACCTCTGCCCCCACGACCACTGCCTCGTTCGCCATGGTGCCCGCCATCTTGGTATCTATTGTCCTGCTGGTAGCCACCACCCTGGTATCCACTTCCTGTATATGAAGATGTTTGGAAACCACCATAGCCACCACCTTGGTAGCCACTGCTGTGGCCACCATGATAGCCACCAGGCTGGAAGCCCGGATCTCGATAACCGCCATCCTGGTAGCCACCTCCACTTGCACTACCTCCGTCTGTCCAGCCTCCTTGGTGCTTATTTCCTCTTCCTCCCCCTCGGCCACCGTGGTCATAGCCACCACGTCCACCTCGCCCTCCTTGTTCATGACCTCCTCGTCCTCCATATGAGGAATGTTCATAACCACCTCTCCCTCCGCCTCGGCCTCCTGCTTGCTGCTGGGGGCCATCTTGTCTCTTCTGCCACGGTGGCATCTCTGGGGGCGGAGGCTCAATTTCATTAGGTCTGCCACCTCTGTCAGGCACCCTGCCCATCAGCACCTATGGGGTAAGAAAGACAACGTAAGCGTCTCATTTTACGGACAGACAACGTACTGGAAAGGAAATCAAAAGTACTCTAGTCACCTTATTAATGGCACAGGCAGTCTTTTCTCTTATGGACCCACTGCTTGTCCTTAAAATCTTTGACAAGTCTTGTCTGGCGGCCAAAAGATGAGCAATGGAAATATTACCTTTGGGAGACAAGACTGAACGCTTTGGCTGGTAAACCTTAGCTAATTTTTCTGTTTGACTCTGTTGAAACAAAAGTGTACAAAGACAAATGTTAAAATTTAGATGGGGCACAGAAAACAAACACTACAACTAAAAAGATTAAAGATCTGAGGAGGAGTTTACTGGGTTCCAGATGGTAGGAAATCATTTTAGACTCTGTATTGTTTCTCGTACTTAAGAATTCCAACTTGTTGAAAGAGCAGGCAGTGAGGGCAGGCGGGGCTGGGTCACCTGGAAGTTCTCCTTTCAGGAGTTTAGGGACGGTGTCTATAAACAATTCCTTCAGCTTACCTTAGCTCTGTCAGACCAGCCAAAGGACTGGACAGTGACATCCAAACGTTTGATTAGCAGCTTCCTCCGAACTTCATATTCATTGGCTATGGCTTGGTTAATGGCTTCTATCTTTTCCTAAAGCACAATTTAAGCAACCAGTTAGGATCTATGCCATGTGCCTGGACCCCTTAAAGAAGAACTGATGCCTTCACAAGTGACTCCCCAGCATTCCCCACACGGCCCTTCCCACTGGCTAATATGTGAATGGTTAGTGAAGTGACAGGATAGAAAAGTTTAGTCTCAAACAATAATAGAGGTAACTTGAGAATTCTTGGTTAGTTTTCCCATAATTCACTGTGTCACACTGGTTCAGCTCAAGCAGGTTTGGATCCATCTGGCCAGTAGAAAAAGGCGCCTCTCTCATACCAAACTTCATTTAATAAGTGCATGAAATATTTACAAATTATGAGATAAGTGCTTCAAATCACACACAAATAAAATTTGTTCTTCATAAATCTGGAGGTTTGTCAAAATATTTCAAGGATGTCCATTAGCAAATTACATATCAGAAAATATAATTTAAATCAGGTGAAATCACAGAACTTGGAAGGCTGAGGCAAGAGGATAGCCACCAATTTGAGGCCAACCTGGGCTATGAGTGCTGACATAAAGGAAGGTTCCGGAGGAAGTTGACTCAGGAGGTTCAAGACTCACCCAGTGGGCCGGTCCCATCGACTTCTTCAATAGCGGCTTTCCCACATGATTAGGTGGAACTTTTGCTAATGTTTCCTTTAACTGACACAAAAAACAAATAAATGAATAAAAAAAAAATCTAAAAGTACTATGCATCTTCCTCATTACCCAATTCCCATCATATCTTGCCATCAAAAGAAGAATCCTGACAGAAGCAATGGGAGAGGCAGTTTTGAAACATAAATGTAATGACCCATGAGATAGACACTGGCTTGTCCCACTCCTCCGTGACTAGAGAAGCATGGATCCTCCCTGGACCCGAACAGTGCCTGACACCAGGGGCCCTGACTGAGCATCAGCTGAATGATGAATGAACACAGAATACGGACTACAGATGCACTCTTGTGCCCCACAGCGTTCACCCCACGGTGAAAATGAGGCCAGCAGATATTCAGACAGGAAGTAACTTTATACGACAAATACCACTTGCTTTTACTCATCCATTTTTAAATTAAAATGGCTTGTTCCTAATCATTTACATGCATATACACACACATATATATAAATCAGTATTCTGCTGATAATGTGTGACATAAAAGTGATTCTATTTTCACACACTATGTTAGTAGTCAGCAAATTGAGTTTGCTAGGAAACACACAGACCCAAAGCAACTGGATTAGAAAACGGAACTTATTAATGTCCTTTTCTGTCCAGTCGGTAGGGGGAAGCATAGTAATAATGACAAACGCTATAAAAATCGCCTCAAAGTTCAATCATTTTATAAAGGACTTAAGAATCTTAGTTATTTTTACATATATCTAACTTACTTTAGCTTCTGAACCAAAGTATAAAGTTTCATTTTTTAAAAAGAACATGTCAATGTTTAAAAATAACAAAACCAAAAGCCCACTAAAATATTAATTTCTCTTTAAGGTATCTAGGATTTAAAACCCAAAACTCATTTATTAACATTCCTTATTAATATGTAAATTAGGTTCCCATTAAGAGAAATAGAGTAAATGTTTCATTTCAAGCAAACGTAGGACTATGCCTTTAATACGCTACGATCGGTACTAAAGGGCTTACTTTTTTCTCAATCCCGCTGAAGAATTGGAACATAGTTATATTGGCTGGAGGTTTGGACATTCCTAGAGCAATACATATGCCTTTCAACTCTTGAAAGACCTCACTACCGCCTCCTTCTTGAGCTTTTTTTGGAGGAGCATTCACACAGAGCATTCTGGCAGCTTCTAGTTCTGAGATGAGGTATGCTGAAGTAAACAAAATAAGATTTCAAAATAAGATACTACAGTTAATAGCCATCAGTCTGGAGTCACAACGCTATGAGCTACTGATACGTAACTTTTAAAGCTGCAAGAATGGACAGAACAAGAGATGAAAACCACTGTTACCTGCTAACAACGTGTAACATTACACTGCTTATGTAACTCAGGTATTCACGGACTGTTTACAGGTTAATCAACATCAGGCAATAGTTTGAAACTGGAGACCAAGGCTGCTTACGCCTAAAGATCTAGATTCTTGCATTTCATCATGCTACCTCTAGAACAGGGGTTGGCATCTGTTAAAAATTTTGCACAAGGTGAAAAATGGCCAATTTCCACTTTGAAGATGCAGGCACAATGACAAAACTGTCCCTATCTCTCTCATGATCAGTCTGTCTAGAACTGGTCAGGACTATCCTAAGTGTAAAGATGCTGGGCTTTCTAAGGGTCTCCTCTCATTTCTCCAGTGGCCTTACTCACCTGCTAGGGGCTGTCTCGTTGGCCCTTCCCAAATGCCCTCCCTCTCCACATTACTCACCTTCTTCCCCACCAAAACAACAAAGCTTTCAAACCATTTCTGCTTTTCAGTATCTTTTCATGTGTGTATGCATTCATGTGTGCATACCACAGCACATGGATGGAGTTCAGAGGACACTTTGCATAGTTCTCTTAACTATGGGGGTTGGCAGTTTGAACTCCTATGTCAGTCAGTCTTGGTGGGAAGAACCTGTACCCCTGGAGCCATCCCTTGGGCTGGCTCCTTTTGTTAGCATTCCCTTTGTGCTCAATGTTCCCTTGTGAACTGTTTTAGCTGATTATACATGAGGGCCACATCTCACGTAATTCAGCAGAAGCCTAACTAGTAACTGACATTCCTATAGCTGTCTCAAAGACACTTCTGTCTACGCCGTAGGGTTTCCAAGCATTCAGCAAAGTCTGCTTCTGCTCTTTAGGGAGGTGTTTTCTAGGCTTTTCAGTCCTATCAGAATCAGCAAAGCGTGGTCAGCCTAAATATGCCCGTTGCTGTCCTCAGACGGACGCCAAGGGGGTCATGATTTTGCTAAATCATTTCTTAGACGCCGTCAACTCCTATTCTAAACTAATAAATACAGCCGAGTGTCTGCAGAGGACATTCCACGTGGCTTTAGTGAATCTTAGCATGCTCCATGCAGTAAGCTATACTTGGGTGTTAAGACAATGAAAAAGCAAACTCTGTGGTTATGAACGTAACTGATGCCGTTGTAAACAGGTTTTTACCAGTGTCCTGACACTTGCTTTCATACATCGCTGACTGTGTTTCTGTAGAGACCCAGGAGGTTGGTAGTTGCCACTGAGACCTCATAGTATGCCTAGCTGGGGCTATTCAGTGTCTGGCCCTTTAATAAAGTTTGCCAACCCTTGTTCTGGAAAATCATATAACATATGATTTAATATACTGGTTGTCTAAATTTGGGATGAGATAGTCCGTCATTCCGGAAACTAACTAATACCATCACATGACTAAAACTAAAGCAACTGACACAGTCACAGCACTAGAAAGGCACTGTGGGAATACTATAAACCCCCAAATCAAAGATGACTTTACTGACAATCTACTCGAGAATCAAAATGTCTTCCCCTTCATCTAGGAGCTCAAACTTAACCTAGCTATGAATATAAAACGAGAACCAGAGAAGGCCAGTGAACAGCCCAGAGTCCCTAAACCTAAAGACTATACTCTATTCTGGCAGTTCCAATGAGGTTCACTTAATTCCTCCTAAGTACCATGTGCTAAACAACTCAGATCAGGGCAGCAGGGTGCTGGGAGGAGGACAATCCTGGCATCGCGATGCGACAAAACTGACACTGGGCACAGTAGAAAGTAACACGGAGCACCAATGAGCACGTGTCTGAAATGCTACAAGGAAAGAGGTTATACACTGACAGCAGTGTTGGCTGCAGTGACAAGGACAAGGAACGGGACCAGTGTGCCTTGTGAAGGATGTAAAAGGAGAGCAACCTTCAGCCGCTTCACACTTCACTTATTTACAGGAGGGGCATGTGGTTGTGCACTCTTGATAAGCTCTTTAGGGATCAGCTCTTAAAAATAAAGTTTATAATTATGACCCCAATTCCAAAATTAGTCAGTAGAGTCTGCTTAAGAACTAGCGAGGAGTTAAAAGCACTTTATAAAGATTTACAGTCATTGTGGTTTCTTAGATGTCAGTAGGAAGAAGGCTGAGTTCTATGGAAGACTCAGCTTTCTGGAGTTACTTCCAAGCATTCTGCACAGTGGGTGTTATCTCCCTATGTAGAGAATGTAAGTGACAAGCACAACTAATCAGGATAAGCGATACTACAGAGAAGAGTCACTTAGACCTGTGCTACTGTGCCAGTCACAATCTGAAGGAGACCGAATAAATATATAAAAGCTAGGCATGAATTCAGTGTTTACAGCATGCAAGTCCTGACCCTGCATGCATATCCTGACCCTGCAGCAAATACCAGACAAAGGGGATGTTAAGTCACTGCAATAGTTTTTAGTTTTAAATATAATACCTACAGTACATTTTCTCAAAAACAAAAACAAACAAACAACAACAACAGACCCAACATAAAACCTTCAAAACTGTGGTTTGAATATTTTGAGACTCCACAGTACAGCTATAAATACAAACAAACTTTCTGGACTATGATTGTCATAGGACGTTCAGTTAACCAAAGCTGAATCTAGCTCACTTTCAGAATGCGAAGGTTCTGAGTTGACATTACTGCTGGAGCTTACTGGGAAGTTTATATAACGCAATACAATGTATGAGTCTATTGACTGTATATCTTTTTAAAAGACAGGAAGGAAAGAACTTTTCATAAAAAAAAAAAAAAAAAAAAAAAAAAAAAGATGTTCCACAATGATCAGTGGTAGAGGAGCCATTTAAGTGCTGACCATGTATACTCAGAAACAAATTCAAAGAAACCCCAGTAAACAAAACACCTTTACATCACCATCATGCGAGCACTGCTTCTTGCCTAACACTTCCTTGTCTCCACAGGCTTGCATCTACTAAATGTGTGCTTTCCATCTAGAATGCATGTTTAGGGTGGCACACTGGCATGAAACTCCAGCATCTCCACTGGCCAGCAAGGGAGAGGTGCAGCAGCTAGAGGAGTGCCAAAGCAGAGGCTGGGAGAGGTCAGTTATCCAACCAGAGCGCCACTGGTGTACATGCCTCCACTAGCTCTTAGCTGGAAATGTAGCTAAGTCTTCTTTTAAAAAGGACAGGGTTTGAATTAAAGTCACAACAAGCAAAATGCAACAACAACAACAACAACAACAACAACAACAACACACATAATACTTATGGAAAAGAGACAAAATAGCTACATTCTAGTTGCCATGAACTTACTGAGCAAAAGGAGGCAGTTCTTCTGAACAAGAAGGCGCTTGGTCACATCCCCAGATGTCAGACAAGGATATGGGCAGTTCATCTCCCCAAGTAGCCCACTCACCTCAAGCTGGAATTCTTCAGCTTCACTTGGACCTTGGGAGGATTAAAATAATTTTGGCAGCATTAGTCTCAAAATGGAATCCCCACTAGGCTTTTCCTGTCTCAGCTCTTCTCCTAATCTATCCTTTCTCACACCACCACAAAACCCTTTTATAGTGTGCATTGGGCTCGCCCCTTACTTGACAGTCAAGCTGTTAGTTATTATTCTGTGTGTGTGTAAGTGTGCGCAAGTCAGAAGGACTGTGGAGCTGCTTCTCTCCTCCAACCTTTACGGTGGGCTGCAGGGACCAAACGCAGGTCACCAGGGTTGCATGCCAACTGCTTTTCCTGCTGAGCTACAGCTCACCAGCTCTACCTGAGCATTTTCAATGGCTCTAACTGTATACCTCAGCGGTTCCCCCACCTGCCGTCAAGGACTCTGACTGTTCGTGTCTGCCTTTTCCAGTGCATCCAGTCACAACCGTCTGTGCCAATCCCACAAACACTGGCTCTACTAAGCCACGCCGTTTTCCTCAGTGTCCCAGGGAAGCCCAGCTCACAGTTACTTTTGAGCCTTTATTTAAGCTATGACTGACAGGGTGACTGTGCCCTTCTTTACTAGTGAATCTCCCTCATCCATCCAAGCCCTCTGCGCTTCTCCACGAGGCCTCCCTAATACTCTTGCGCTCATTGATTTCTTCCTCCTGTGAACCACAAAAGCAAGGGTTCAATTACTGTGCAATCAGCAGTTGTTTTCACTTGTACTTCATATTCTCAGTTAATTGAAACCAGAAGGCAGCAAACATGACTTACAGCTCTGTATTTCATAACATGGGAAAAAAAAAAAAAAAAGGAGATTGGAGAGATGGTTCAGCAGTTAAGAGAACTGGCTGGTCTTCCAGAGGACCTGAGTTCAATTCCTAGCACCCACATGGCAGCTCACAACCATCTGTAACTCCTGTTCCAGGGGATCCAAAACCCTCACACAGATATTCATGCAATCAAATCACCAATGTACACAAAATAAAAATAAATATATATAAAAAAATTTTGAGGGGTTGGGGATTTAGCTCAGTGATAGAGTGCTTGCTTAGCAAGCGCAAGGCCCTGGGTTCAGTTCCCAGCTCCGAAAAAAAAGAAAAAAATTTTTTTGAGGTTTAATGGGTAAGTGGGGGATGGGTGTCATCTTCACTATTTTGACTGCTCTCTTCTCAATATTGCAGATGGATAGAAATTAATAAGCCTTAGAGTCATTTTCAAGTCCCAAGTCCATTTTTTCCTCATGTGTTTATCAAACTGTGCTTGTCAACCCTAAAGGTCCACAGAGCTCCATTAGAGGCAGCTGGAAGATGAGGAGGTGAGAGAAGAGGGGGCACCATCAGAGTTTATCAGCTATGACCGAAGCATCCCAGAGATCCACAAGGCTCTTACTAAAAGCTGGAGATGAGGAAGAGCTGTGCTAACCCTTCCCTCCCTCTATACAAGCAGAGCAACCACTCTTAACCTGTTTTATGTGTTCTGTTAAAAACAGTAACAGTATCCAAACAGCATCTTAAAGGTTTTTACAAATCAGACACAGTAAGTGGCAAACTGCCAAAGTGGTTAAAAGCACTGCTCCCCAGTGTCTCCTGATGCTTTGTGGTTGAAGCCTGATTATATGACCCCAGGCAATGTACCTAATTTCTTTGTCCTTTTGTCACTGACTGCATAAGAGTAATAAAAGCTAACTCATAGAACTGCCCTGAGGTCTAAATGAGTTGACCAGTACTGCTGAGAACACAAGGCGTGTAATAAACATATGCTACCATTATTATTATGACACTAGATCTTGTTAATTGAATTAGTCAAACATGGGCTAAACAACACGGCCAACCTGCACATATTAAATATACTAATGGGCCAGGTGTGGAAAGTCCAGCACTTAGGAGGCTGATGCAAAATTACCTCAAACCGGCCTGCACTCTGAGAGACATGTCTGAGTTACACAATTCCCTGGGTCTCAAACATACCAAGAAATAAAATGTACATCAGCAAGTGAGAGTGAGCTCTTCAAAATGGGATTACACTGTCCCAGGGGTACACTAACAGGCAGACAGTCTTACTTCCTATCCATTAGAACTTTACCTATGACAGGAAGAAGTTGAAGGTGGAGTGTCAGGTTCCAAGCTCATTCAGAGTCAACAAACTAGTGATAAATGCCAAGAAAACAGGCAAACAAGAAAACTGGTGCTCTCAACTCTACAATCAGGGGTGCTGCACCTGGTTACAATGGTGGGTTCCAGTGATATGACAGTGGTCTAACGGAGTGTCCCCATTCTTCCCAAGCACAGTATAGTTACAATGCACACATGGCATACTGCACACAGACCTGGAATCTGGTAGACCTAAAAGAAGAACATCCTAAATTCTAGTAGACACCAATCCAGGATTTCACAATTCAAGTTTCACAAAATACAGACAGCGTGGGTCAAGCCTATAATCCCAGCAGTCATCAGGTTGAGGCCGAAAGATCGTGAGTTCAAGACCAAGCTGTGCTACATGGTAAACCCTGTTAAAAACAAACAAAACAAAGGCAAGCACATATATTTATATATGTACTCTATAGTTTTCTGTTTCAGTAAAAGGATCTTTTCAGTCTCTGCATAGATTTTTACTGTTGTAGCCTTATATTTAGAATTATCTTGAAAACAGCAACAACATCAAAATCACTCTGTGTGTGTGTGTGTGTGTGTGTGTGTGTGTGTGTGTGTGTGTGTGTGGTGTGTATGTGTGTGTGCTAGGGAGCCCAGGGCTTGACATGTTTCTTTCCAGTTAACAAAACTTTTAAAACTTTAGCTCTAACAGTAATAATGTCTGTTCACAATGCCCGACTCTACGTTTAAAAAGAGAAGAATTACTCACTGTTAGTTGCCTGCACATTTTCTTCTAGTTTACAGAGGACTCTTAATTCAGACACCAGCCAAGCACAGAGTTTGGTAAACTCAGGGGAAGCGGCTCCAGCAGAGACGGCCTGCAACAGTGCACCATCATCCAACAATGGGCCCTTGTAACTGGTGACGAAGAAAGTGCATTTCAGAGGAAAAATCAACGTGCAGTATGTTGCAGGTAAAACACATCTGCTTGTTGCTTATGCAAAGAAACAATATGCATGTGGTACACATATGTACATACAGGCAAATACTTATAGACATGAAAAAAAATCTTTAAAAAGTTTTAAATGAAGAAAAAGTCAAGCTGGACATGATGGAACAATCCTTAATCTCAGCCCTTGGGAAACAGAGAAGAACCTTTGCCTACAGCAACAGTGACATCCACACAGTGAGGTCCTCAGAACAAAACAACAAAGTCACCAACCAAATGATGACTGCAACTCAAACCTTTGGAACACGTGAGGGCTGGGGATGCAGCTTGGGCGGGAGAGTGCTGGCCTAGCAGACATGGTTTAGATCCCAACACTTTATAAATTGAGCGTAGTGGCACTCACTAGTAATCTTAGCACTGGAGAGCTGGAGGCATGAGGATCAATCGTTCAAGGTCGTTTGCGAAGAGTTCAAAGCCAGCCTAAGATACAGGAGACACTGTCTTAAACAGTGTCCCCTTCAAAACAAACCCCCTAAAACTCAATGTAGAAACCCCACCATATCTATGAATGCAATGAACACAGTCAACTTTTACACACTCACTGAAAGCTTCTTGGCAGTTTACTCTCTTACCATAATTAATTAGATTTTATTCTGGAGATTTGCTTAGGAACCTTTCCAAGTAATCATTTATTTTATAAATATGTCTTTTGAACTTTTTTTTCCCCCCTTAAGACAGGGTCTCATGCTGCCCAGGCATAAGAATTTAAGAGTAATCAGAACAGGGTGTTCTGGCATTAATATAATACCAACTACTCAAGAGTCTGAAGCAGGGAAATCAAGAGTTTGAGGCCAACCCAGGAAACTTAGCAAGATCTGTCTTAATGAATCAATCAAAGACGCAATCACGCACTCTTCGATTATACATTGTTGGGCTTGTGAGATGGCTCAGCAGGTGCTGGCCGCCAAGGCTTGACCACACCATACAAGAAGAAAATCAACTGCAAACTGTCTCTGACTTCAACAAGTACACACATAAATAAGTGTAGTGTTTTTTTAAAGACAACAATCTCTCTATATAATCCTGGCTGTCTTAGAACTTAATATGTAGATCAGATTGGCCTCAAACTCATGGAAATCTGCCTGCTTCTTCCCCCTGGCATCAAAGAATGCGCTACTGTGCCCAGTATAAAACAAACAAACAAACACAGAGCAGCTTAGTTAAGATTATATTCTTTTAAGTGAAATATTAAATAAAAATATTGTCATCAAGGACATACATTAAAAATACTTAACATGATATTCAGGGGTCTGGATCCTTTGAGATTCTTTTAAATATGCCTATGTTTACTATGAAATGGATTAGAAAGAAATCTTTCACACTCACAAAAAATCATACATCATCCTGCAACTAGATAAAAGGGGGGTGGGGGTTGGAGAGCTGGCTCAGTGGTTACTCACAACCATCTGTAATGGGATCCAGTGCCCTCTTCTGGTGTGTCTGAAGACAGCTACAGTGTACTCATATACATAGAATAAATAAATCTTAAAAAAAAAAAAAAAAAAGGGATGGCCAGAGGGGACGAGTTGGAGGAATGGCTCAGCAGGTGAGGACACTTGCTGCTTTTGTAGAGGGCCAGCAGGGTTCAGTTCCCAGCATCCACATTGGTCAGCTGACAACTTCATATAACTCTAGTATAGGGGATCTGGCTTCTGCTTCTGGCCTCCTGAGGTATCAAGCATACGCATGGTACACACTGACAAACACGCACGTATACATAAAAACAAAACACGGTCGATAGAAGAGACATTTGAATAAAAGGCCCAGGCTTAGAAAGTCCTCCTTGTGCTCCACATTCAGTCAACAGTAGCTGCTACTGTGTGCTAGGTTAGAGATAAAAGATAGCATTTGCTGTTCTGGAGGCAGATGCTGATAGATCTCTGAGTTCGAGGCCAGCCTGGACTACAGAGCTAGTTCCAGCACAGCCAGGGCTACACAGAGAGACCTGTCTTGAAAAACCAAAAGAAAAAAGATAGTATTCAACTGTAATTTTGGAGCAAGTTCTTTAAAAATACACAGTAATCAGCTAATGATGACTTTTAATAATGCTTGAATGAAACCACACTACGTTAAAATTAATTTAACTTTCAGAAAAACTCCAGTTTATATTACAATGCAACCTAACTATTTATTTGAGGGCAACTGTTGCAGGAATAATTCGTTATAGTGAGCCAGACCAGAAAACATCATTAGGATCAAAGAACAGTAATGGGAAGCCATTTCACCCATGGCTGCTAGTTAGTTATCTTCGCCTGCACAGAATGCCCCTCGCCTCTTGTTCCACTCCTTCAACACTGCCTTTTCAAGGGAAGAGACCTTCCTCAGGGCTTCTCATTGTATGCTTCTCAGAGCTTCCACATGAACTTATAGCCCAAGGAAAAGCCCCACACTGGCACAGAGCAAGTGTCCCTTAAAAGTGTTTACTGAGTTAGCTAATCATCTTTACACACTCGTTGAAAAGCATCCATTTTGCAGAATATGACTTCCTTATGGCCCATTGCAGGAACTAAGTTGCCAAGTCTGGGTTACTCACAAAATGTGATTCAAAGAAATGACCGTGGTGGCTCAGGTTAACAATGATAGCAACTTTGCTTCCTTTATGGTCAGTACGTACGGACTAGGTCACCAAGCTACTCACATGAGTTGAGCTTTGGATACCTCAAGGTATCCTTCCCTAAATAAGGTTTCTCTCAGGAATTTCCTAAGCCTAAAATTAAGCTTTGATAAGGGACTACAGTTAAAAAAGTACAACTATCAGCAGGGGATGGGAGCTCACTCCTTTAATCCTAGCAGTCAGGTGCCAGAGGAAGGAGGACCTCTGTGAGTCAGATCTACACCGCCAGGGTTTTATTGCCGCACCACCTCAAAAACTAGCTAACTGTGCTTATTTTCCCCTGAAGTTAACCACAGGCAAATACTTAATCATGTCGGGTTTTGTTTTGTTTTAGCCTAAGAGACTCCAGGTTCTCAAGTTTGAGCACCTTGATCTGGGTGGCCCAACGAGATAACTGAGCCTTATTTCCAAATTTCTAAACACTGAAGACTATGACTGGGTAATTCTCACAAGAGAGACAAGATGTAAGTATGCTGACTCTTGGTGGGTGAAGACGATCCTGGAATCTTGGGAGTTCAGCGAGGATGTGCTGGGGGTCAGAAGTCACTGACTGCGATTTCCAAAGCAGGTGGTGAAAGGTTAGGTGCACAGCTGAGCGGGCTTGAGAGCCGGCTGCATCGCCCAGGCGTGCGCTTTTGGAAGCCTAGGTGCATGCAGAGATGACTGAGCAAAGATTTTTTTTTTTTTTTTGAGAGAAGTAGGGTGGAGGACAGAAGCTCAAGACAGAAGTAGGAAATCTTGGGGCCAAGTAGGAAAGCAGATACAACTTTGGCAAACCTTTAAGTGGGGGTAGGGTGAGAGGACGGGAGGCTAGAAGAGAAAGCTTGGGGAGTGGGGGTGGTGAGAATCGGAGCCCAGACAATGACACGCATGACTGACACACGGTGCCGGTAGCCGGGCTGTAGGGTGCATCGGGGAGGACGAGGGCTGTCGGAGCCGAGTCCGCGGGGTAGGTGTGGACGTGGCACGGGGGGGTCCCTGGGCCAGCGGGAAGCTACGGCGGGAGTCGGGTGCGGCGTGGAAAGGCAGGTGGCTCCGACCGAGCGCCCGAGGAGTTCCCGGGGCTCTAGCAGAGTGGACTTTCAGAAACTCATGCCCCCGCGGTCTTACCCTAGATCTTCCAACGACTCCAAGATGTCAGTCTCCATGAGGTCACACTCCATGCTACTGTGGTATTCAAATTTCCGAGTCGTCAGGCTGCCCTCTCGCCGGCAACGCGTACACTCGCGCATGCGCTCCTTCCCCGGAACTTCCAAGTCGACAGCTGGCGCCTCAGTCTCCGCATTGCGCATGCCCTGAGCGTGCGCAAGCAGTTTGGTTCCGCCTACTGCTCCACCTCACCGGCTGAAAATGGCCGGTTCGACGCGTGCGCACTATCAGATAATGAGGCTAGCTGCCCTAAGAAGGGCAGGAAGACCGGCGGCGTGGCAGCTAGGCTCCGAGACCCAGCCAGGGGGCGCGGAGCTTTTGGAATGCGCATGTGCACAGCATGGGGCGAGGCTGGCGCGGGAGCAGCTGGAGCCAGGTCGAGCCTGGCTTTTTAGAGTGACAGCTGTAGAGTTGAAGCTGCGCGTGCTCATTTTACCTGAGAGCTACCATAGAAGGCCAAATTTGTGCGTTCTCAACCACGGCCTAGGGCAGGAGTAAAAACAATGAACTTCTGAAAAATGTCATTTGATTTTTTTTTTTTCAGTATAGCCTCTGAATTTCACGATAAGAGAGGTCTCGGCTTTCCTCAGTATGGATGCCTCAGAAAGTTGAGGCGTTTTTTTCGGAAAAGTTTTTCCTCCCTGAGCCTGCCCCAGACACCAAACATTTTATTTTAACGGGAAAGGGCATATCTTCATATCAAATACAACATATATTTGATTACATACATGCAGTTTAGACAGTGGGTCAACTTTTTGTCTGAGTTGCCTTTTTTTAAAAAAATACAGGTCTTATAGAGTCATAGCTGGCCTGGAACTCACTATGTAGACCGGGCTGGCAGTGAACGCACAGAGATTCATCTACTTTTGCCTTCCCATTGCTGAGATTAAAGGCATCCATCATTATGATCAGCGTCATTGCTTTTGGCCATCCATGCATAGATGTAGCTTTCTGTTATGATTATGTGCTTAAGAACTGTTGAATAATGAGGAAACCTTTTTCAAAGTGATGGCATAATTAGAAAATTATATTTATCTATACATTGCCATGCCATTATATTGTGTAGTCATTTGATATTAAAATTGCTCTCAAATTTTAGTTTGTGGTTTGCATTTTCACACCTGATTCATAAATATTCCCTATCCTTAGTTATGTACATTTTAGTTATTTATTTTGCATTACATTGTTTAGGAGAAAGTTATGCACCTACTTACTGTTCTAGTGACTACCCTCTTGACCCACGAGTGACCTGGGTTCTCCAGGAAAGCTCCACTAAAGTTAAATGTTCTTCAAGGTGTTCTCGTTGATTCTAACTTCCTGACTGTGAAAAGTTGCAAATCCAGAATCAAGGTTCTATTGATTGTCATTAGTCACCGTAAGAGCCCACTCCTGCCCATCGCTGTCTGACCGAACCTCATTTTTGACTCTCAGGTAAAACTTTTGGAACTTGTAAACCTCCAAATAAGCTTCTGCCAAATTCAAAGCTAAGTCACCACACAGCATCTAAGTTCTCTCCACATTACTGTAAACTTCTCAACCTGCTGTTCTTGCCGACATATTTGAATAAATAATCTTTTGACTTATGACTTTGTATTGTGTAACTATACAAACAATGGAGCCAGTTCCGTGTTGGCCCATGCTATTTGGGGCAATCTGATTCTGTACCTGGGCCATCATCACTCATATTTGACTAAAAAAAAAATGGATTTTGCTCCATCTGGGGTAAGAACCGTGTTTTGCATCAGCACATTAGTGTACAGGCTTATAATGCTGTATAAACATTGTTTGCATTTTATAGATGAGCAACCTGAAGCACCAAGTCTTACCAGTCCTTAGAATTTATAAATAAGTACATTTTGGCATGAGCATATTTGCAGCCGTATACTTACTTGATTGTTCAGATAAGGATTTAAAGCAGAATGTGAACAGACAGGGAAATGAATTGTCTGAATTTGTTTGAGCCTGTATACACTGCACATGATTTTGGCATAATGGATCTTTATTATGGAAATGATGAGCATAACTAAACAGTAACAATAAAAGATGTTTTTTTAATAAAAAGATTTTATTCTTAACCCAGACCCCCTGCTGTGTTACACGAGACTGTTTTGAACACTGACATTTAATTTTTAATAAAAACCAAGCGAAGTCAAAGGCTATCATTAGAAACAAGACCCACTGTCACAGTTTTCAAACATGAACATATTTTAACTTTTGTAATGCAACAAGGGATTCCCAAAACAATCTGTAGCCTGGTTTTTATAAACACCTTTAGGCAGACATGAGTAACCTACATTTATCAAGTATGGAATTTATAAACATATTACTGTAACAGCATAGTTGAAGACTATTACATCTTTCCTCAGCTTCTCCAAAAAAAGATTTCCAATAGTGTCTGGCTCTTTCCAGGATCACAACCCTGCAATTTGCAGGTGTAAGCCCTTGTGTTTGCAGACTCTTCAGGTGACGTACTGTGTCAGAAGTCCTTACTTTTGACTAGAGAGTCAGTCAATCAGTATAAACTCCAAGACTTTGTATCTGGACTCTCGACCAAGCCAAGGAGGATTCACAGAGCCCCACGGTGGCACACACCTCATTTCAGAACAGTAGACTAAAGGCTGCAAGCAAACAATGCTGGTCCATGCCATGTCCGGGTTTGCTTTGGGTCATTCTTTGTGGAACTGAGTTTTGGTAGCCACCTTGGTACATATGAATCCCAGTAATAATGTAATATAGCCTTTCACGGTCTTGAGCACCACTCTTACTGAGCCAGGGAGAGAAGAAGAAGTTCCTGTGGAGTTCAGACGGCTGACGGTAATATCAGCCAGGGATCCTAGCAAAGATGGGTTCATCACAGCTTTCTCTGCAGCTCCAGAACCTGTTCTTATGTCCTCCCTCCCTCCCTCCCTCCCTCCCTCCCTCCCTCCCTCCCTCCCTCCTTCCGTCCTTCCCTCCTCCCTCCTCTCTCTCTCTCTCTCTCTCTCTTTCTCTCTCTCTCTCTCTCTCTCTCTCTCTCTCTCTCTCTCTCTCTCTCTCTCTCTCTCTCCTCTCTGAATATCAGTGGTGCACTTGTGCCTCACTTATACATTTGTAAAATTTATACCTAACGCATACTACAAGGTAGCCACATCTAGACATGTTTCACCTCGCGAATGTTTAGTCAGGTTTTGAAAAGTAAATTGCGGTAAGCTGGTAGACTTTTAAGGGACAATGTACCTTGTTTCTTGGTTTACCTGATAGCCGCTGCCAACCACAGCTATACTTTTATACAAATTGTTTCCTCTGGCTGGACTCCTCTTCCTTCTTCCCTGCCTGACAGATTCTTCTTGTTCAGTCTTCAAGACGAAGGCTACTTGTCAGTTTGCTTTCCTCTACCAACAAAAGCATAGTCAGCACGTCACAAGAGGCTCCCGTGTATTCTCCTTTCTGCCGGTGTATTACTGTGCTGCTCAGTTCACCTTCGATTCTGCCCCCAAGGCTGTGTGCATAGTCAGTGCTCCACACAGGAGGAATTCTCTGTTGATACAGGGTAAGATTAAACTTCCTCCACTTGCTTGGAATTTTGAGGTAACGGCATGCAACTCAACTGACTCTCATAAGCATCTGAGATACTTAAATGTGCAAGGGTTATGTACGACACACATGGCATTATACAGTTGGCTTTTACCTTCCGGATTACTTGAAACTGCCTCAGGTGACTCCATGATTAATCCTTCATAATGTGTCACTTAATTGCATTTTATTTTTATATTGCTTATAGCGAATGTTCTAATCAGTTTTCTCCTATGGTAAACATGCATACCTAGACCTTGCCTGTTACACCGAAGTGCACACAAAAGGCATCAATAACATTGATTGTTGACAAGAAAAAAAAATCTTTCCCTTTCTCATATCCAGAGTTGTTTTTTTTTCCTGAAAGAATAAAGTGATTCTTTGCACAGGAAAAATAAGTAGCCAACAGTGAATTATGCTTTGAGCACTTGGATCATTTTGGAAGTCACTCGTGTTTATTTAAAATGTGGCTATTCTGGTAGGATGCTTTATTCTTGGCTGACTTAGACTGCTATTAACAACTTTGTCCTGTGATGGTTTATGGCTTTTGGGGGGGTCTTGAGTCCTCAGGGGGCCTGCCCACTGTTCTGCAATCTGCAACTAAACACCAGGAAAGTCCAAGCATTGTGATGGAGATGCTACTGAGCTGCGGTATCACTAGAAACCGAAGGTAATTGAAGTACAAAGCCTTTACAGCCCAGTCCTGGGGAGAACTTGTACTTTGGATAGGCAAGCAGGCCAGTTTTAAATGTTCCCAGAGCATCTTCGTTTCCAATTCCTAGAAAGAATTATACTTTATTTTTCATTGCTTTTGAAATAAGATCATTGTTTACAAGCACAATGAAGGTAAAGTGAAACCAATTATATTTGAGAGTTGTTGCGTTGGATGAATTATTTAAAAAAAATCACATAAATTTAGCTCTGAAGAGAAACTTGGAAGGTTATTCTAGAAGGGTTATTCATTTAGAATCTAGCCGAATCCTTCTCAACCACTTTGAGACAGAATTGAAGCCTTCCTACTCCAGGATATTTGTTGTATTTAATAACAACCCCTTTTGTTCTGTGTCCTTTAGAATGCCAGTTCTCTGCCTGAAAGAAACTAGTCATTGATCAAGTCTCTGCTGTGACTGACACAGGCTGAATTAGTCACAGTCCATGGTTTTCAAACTTTGGTGTGCATCTAAGTTACACGGGAACTTTGAAAAACACCGACTGACTGTCTTCTCCTTGTCCAGGCTCTGGTTCAGTAGATGGGATTGAAGCCCAAAAAGTTGCATTTCTAATGACTCCCAAGTCTCCTGTAATAGCTGGTACTTCAGTCTGACAACTATAATTTGAAACTATCAGGTGATGGAAAAAATACCATGCTAATGGAACAAGGTCATGTAATGAGTTTTGGACAGGTGGAACTATTTTGAAACACTGAGCAGGATCTGTCAAATGAACAGCTAGGTGAAAGAATGGGACTGTGTGGAGAGGGCTGAGATGGAGATGTGAATGTGGGTATTTTCTTCGTACAGGACTTGAAGTTGGAATACGAAAGGCATTATCAGACGAGAGATCATAGGAAACAAATGAGGGCTGATAAGATGATGCAAAGAGCTTACTGCCAAGTTTGATGACCCAAGTTCCAACCCTTGAACCCACATGGTAGAAAGAGAAACACGACTCCTCAAAATTGGCCTCAGATCCCCATACACATGGCATGGCATATACTGTTGTTAGTAGCTTTCTCCAAGATAGAAACATTCCATCCTGAAGGGATGTTTTTAAGATAGGAAATAGACAACTCAAGATCACTTCAACTGACCAGACTCACTTCTTCCCTCAGCAGAGCATATAAAGACTACTGAGGATAACTCTTAGGCAAGCCAGGATGAAAAGTAAACTGAGACCACAGCTGCCTGGGAAACAAAGACCAGCCAAGATTCCCGGGAAAGGCTCAGATGGTCTGGACTCCTAAAAAGGACACCTCCAACCTGCTGAGCTGTCTTCAACTGTGTAGTATGCTACAAGTTTCCAGATTTTGTAAGTTGTCACTTATGCTGGGGTGGGCTTAGGTGATGCAGCTGTCAATGAGTCATTTCTGCTCCTGTAAGTAACCCTTCACCCATATTTCTGTAAGCTACACTAATACAACTCATTGGTTCACCAAGTTGGATTTTGGTGGTAGCTGTACTTTGTTCTCTTGTGGGATCTCTATCTGGGTGAGTGCTCTTCCTGGGAAAAGTCTATCATGTAGTACACACACACACACACACACACACACACACACACACACACACAAATAAACTTTCATGTATGTGATGACAAGAATGATGGGAACACAAAAGAGATACTGAAGAGAGAGACATAGCGGAGGAACCAGAAGAGAGTTGCAGTAGGAGAGCTCTGAATAGAAATTTCAAGAATGTGTCAAAGGTCTAATAGTGTTAGGGGATAGAAAGGACAGAGAGAGACATTTTCATAATCTGTATTATAAAGGGTACTCTTCTATTAAGTATTATACACAGGAATCTGTGTATACATATAATTAACAGCTTAATATGCTCACATTGTTAATGTGAACATTAGTGGCTTGTTCTTAGTCAACCAATTATATTTGTTATTTTTCTGTGCTGCAAGAAAACATCCAGAAAGAAGCAACTTAAAGAAGAAAATGTTTATTGTGGTTCACAGTTCTAGGAGACAGTCCATCATGGCAGTCACGGCAGCAGGACCCTGAGGTATTAAATGTTGTCCTTATAAGAGTTGCCTTGGTCACGGTATCTGTTCACAGTAGTAAAACCCTAAGAAGTCAGAAAATACAAAATGATGTAGGGTTCAGATTGTTTCCTTTCATTGTACACAGTCTAGGATCTCATTCCCATGGACCATCTACAGCAGGTCTTCCTATCTCCATTAGTCCAATCAATATAATCCTTTACAATCATGTCCTCTTGTGAGATGGTGGACCATTCCAGGAGACTTGGTAATGCAGAGCAGGTCTGACACCCCAGCACTCGGGTACCCACCTGAGAATGCAGGTACCTCCCTGATCCCTTCAAGATTCCTGGACTGAAATACATATCCACACTCCCCACAGGTCACATAGCCCAAAACAGTTTTCCATGCTAATGAGGTACCTAGAAGCCCTAAGGGTTTAGCCCTTCCCTGATAATCCTCTCTACAAAAGGTATTTAATCTTTGGTCCACCCTGAGGTTGGACCCATTTTCCACTATTAACAATTGATAAACGGTATGAATAAACATGGACTGTCTCTTCCATCCAAACCACAGTGGGGATCATGGAAAAGGCCTTCACCTACAGAACCACAGTCTAAGTCTCCCATAGAAGGTCTCTCTACGCTTCCAGACAATGTCTACCAAGCTAAGGACAATCATCAATGATCTAAGCCAGAGCTCCCATTTCCTGGCCAGGGGTAGTTGCCATCCTCAGTCCCTTGGGGGCCCTCCAGTGATCCTGGCCTCTTCTCCAGCCCATGTACCTCCCTGCCCCCCATCCTTCATTCTGACTCCTCTGCGTGGCACCCTAGCAGTGACTGAATGTCTGTGAATCAGAAACCCCAACTTCGGCCCCCTACATCTTAGACTGAGTTCTTCCATTCCCCTGAGCCATGTCTTGGTGCTTCCCTCAAGTCAGGTACAACAGCAGTACAGGGAGATGCCATCAAGCACTCCCTGGTGCTTTGCCTCCCCAGTGGAGTGTCCCACCTATGTGGCTATCTGAGCAGACAGGCACAACTTAGCTCTGGGGTGATTGACTGTCTTTGTCAGGCTGAAGCCTGGTTTCCCTGTGTAATCTGGCTAGAGGTGAGCTTAACACCTCCCACACACAAGGAACACCCTGCCCCCCTCCCCCTCCGACTCCCTGCCTTTTCTGGTTCTCCAAATAAAGTACAGCTTAAGAATTCAGTTCTTGCTTGTGCTCATTGACATCCATAGTGACTGGTTAGCATTAGCTAGAGTTTCAGACACAATGGGGTGCAGATATTTTTAAATACCCTGGAGTGGAAGTTCACATGGTGTTTTGATGAGGCAATCGGGCCTGTGGGAGGACGCATGATGGTTGGAGAGTGTATAAATAGGTGCCAACAGCTTTGCAAGGCTTCACTGGTTTTGCATCTTCTCGAATCTTCCCTTCCTTGAGAAAGGCACAGCAGAGAACTTCTCCTGGATCCTGGCTGGTCTTAGTTGCCCCTGCCGACTCATGCCAATTTGGTGGAGGCCGGGCAGTTTCTGCTGGATCATGCTGCTGCTGCTGATTCCTGTTTGGTATTCTGACATTACTAAACTGGACTGTTGGTATTCTGACAAACAGAGGTCGGAATTGCCTCAAAGAACTACTAAATAGATCAGCATCCTGTTTACCATCTATTCTCCCTTACTTTTGGACAGGAGGCTAGAAATGGCAGTGTGGGGTACGGGGGTTCAAAGCATTTGACAACCCTTATTAAAAGTAGGTTTTGGAAAATCTAAGCCTACCACACCCAATCAATTTGGTTACAGAGTCAAGATGACCTTAAGAAGAGCTGTTTCAGTATAACAATGCAGGCTAATGTAGCATCAGGGTACACAACATAAGCCAGGCACAACATAAGCCTGAGGCTGCTGATCTTGTGCCAGTGTATGTGTGTGGTGTGCATTTTCTGGCACATATATGTGTGTGTGCATGTGTGTGTGGTGTGCATTTGTGGCACATATGTGTGTGTTTGTGTGGTGTGCATATGTGGCACATATATATGTGTGTGTGTGTGTGTGTGTGTGTGCGCACGCGCGTGCGCGCGAGTGTGTGTGCAACATACAATGTCACGAGTTTGGAGCTAAGAAGACAACCTCTGATGTTGGTCTTTGCCTTTCACCTTGCTTGAAACAGGGCCTCATCCTCACTGAGCGTATAGCCTAGACAAGAGAACTCTGGTATTCTCTTGTCTCAACTCTTCCAGTGGGGGTGCTGAGGTCACACATGCCAGTGCTAGCATGCCCAGCTTTAATATGGGTTCTGGGGATTCCAACTCGGAGCCTCACGCGTGCCTTGCTGGTCAGGTTCTTTCCCCAGCGAGTTATTGCCTGAATCCGGAAGTTTGGCTTCGATGATACAAAGGTGAGAGAAAGAGGTGTGTTACTATCTGAGTCATAGACTCCTGTGGGGCAAGTGGAACCCTGTCACCAGACAGAAAAGCTGGAAAGGCCTAGCAGATTGAGGAATTCCAGCAATTCCAGCAATTCTCATAGCTGAGAACTGTAGGCTTTCGAATCTACTCCCAATCAGATTCCTGTCCTAGAGCGCATTGCCACGACATCTCACTAAGAGAACTGTGACAACTGGTCATGTTGTAGTATAGAAACCTAGAGTTCTCCGTGGTAATGAGGTATCTAGATGGGCCCTGAGGCTTTAGCCAATAATCTTCCCTTCCCAGGCATTCCTTCATGCAAAAGATATTTAATCTCTTGTTCACCCTGGGTAAGTCACATGCACCTTTTCCCACTATGAATAAACCGTTTGGTCAAGCAGGAACTCTGTCTCCTTTGTCAAGGACTGCTGTGGGGGAAGGCCTTCGTCACACCAAGCAGTGCCTAAGTCTCCAGAGAAGGCACAGCCACACTCCCGGCACTCACCCTGAGCTACGTCTGATTTCCCCTCGCCCTGGGATCATCTCAGGCCCTAGGGCTCAGTTCTCAACTCTGTGTCTGGGTACCCAGGAGTTTGAGAACCACAGCAGCTGACCCAGACCCTGTCTGTTTCACATCAGAGAAACATGGGCTGTGCTTCTTTTCCCCTGAGCTTCGTGATGGCATCCCATGAGCCCAGCACCCTGGTGGCGATGAAAAAGGATCAGAGCCTAGGGCCTCTGTATTTTGCCTTCCCAATCCTCATTCTGACACCTCAGTGGCAAAGTGAAACGCAGACCCCCAGACTCCAGGGTCTAAGAAATTTCACTTATTTTACTTTTTGCAATCGGAACATATTTACAAGCTAGTAAATGGGACCCGAGAGTAAAGGAGTTTATGAAAGCAATGAGAAGAGAAAAAAGTCATTTTTTTTAAAAAATGTTGTCAGGGAAAGAATCCAAATTCTTAGTATGTGGATGAAGAGTGGCGACTGGCCGAATCTCAAACCCATGTTACTGAGTTGAAAAGCAGCTGTGAAAATAGTCCTTGCGATAGAAATTTCACACGATCTAATGATATTTGGCTTTAGGCATCCATGTGAGAAGCGGAATATTAGAAAGCAATGTAAGCTACTATTAGCTGGTTTTGCAAGGTATTATTAGAAAGACATTAACTCAGAAAAGCAACTGCTACGTGCAAACCGGAATGCAAAGCAGAGAATGCTATTTACGATAAAGGGGTGGTGAGTGAGGGCAGGAGAGTGGAAAACGGGGTTTGGAGGCGCTCAGACCCTTGTCCCCACTCTTCTCTAGAGACCTAGCTGCTGTGGCGAGATGTGTTTGCATTTCCTGAGACTAGGCAATGACTCCTAGAACTTTTCTTATACCTGCAGGGTATCCTCTTAGAAGTAGCATTTTTTTAGTAAAAGCATTAACCTGACAGTCAAACAAGGTCCATCTCTCATCTTTGTCACTGTCCTCCTGAGTTAGCCTCCCCACCACATTCACTATTGGTCGAGGCCACCTCTTTTGTGGTCCTCATAACCTGTCCCTTAAAAATGTTGTGTGTTAAATTCCATCTAGGTAGTCATGGCACTCTGTTTAACTGAGCACACTGGGGATTATCTGCAATATCAGCTACTCTGAGGTCTGACCAAAAGGGGTGAAGGTTGGAAACCAGTCTGGGCAGCACCATGATGAACTCCCTTATTTTGTGAAAGTAATAGAAAACCCGGGGATTGAGTCATCAATGCATTTTTATAAAGTTTCATAAAAACCTACTCTAGAGTATCAGATTTAACGAATATCTAAGACCCAGGGCATCCTGATGTCTCCTTGCTAGTGCATTAAACAAGAGATCAATTATTAATTAGAAAGTGGTGTTTAGTGTTTGAGACTAACAAAAAGTTATTCCGTATTGTAGATGTTGGACAGTGGTGAAGTGTGTGCTGAGCCTACATGAACCCCTGGATTCCTTCTCAGCACCTTAAAAACAAACAGCGACAATAACTTGGTGGTTTAAGCTGCTCCAATAGCCTCTTCTCAACCAATCTCAGACTAAAACAGTCTGAAACTCCCCAAGATCTGCTTGATTTGTTTTGACTTGAATTGATGGAATTTCATTGAAAAATTAACTGTTCCAAAGATTTCCCCTAAATATCATTTTTTAGCTTGCAAAGAGATAAAGAAAACCAAAACCAAAACAAAACAAAAAGCAGACACAGGTCTTCTAAATGCAATGATTCATTAAAACGATATTATATTTTAGTGTTTGGTGAGAGCGATCAACATTGCCTGTCTTCTTCTTTGCTTCTATTGCATTTATGTTTTTCTGCTGTGGCTAAACAATAAAGAAGACCTTATCTCTCCTGTGTTAGTTATTCACGACTCTACCCCTTAAAGCAGCATAGTGAACAACTAATGCGTTGGAAGGATATTATGGTTCAGCATTCAAAATGTATACGCCACGTTGGCATTTTGGTTATTTAAAGGTCAAGGCAAGGGAGAAACGGCAGTTAAAGAAAAGTTTTCTGCTGTTTTGCCCTCTGCCTAGCAGAAGAGGCATAAACCTGCCCCCCTCTCCTGTACCCAGATGAGGAGAGAGGTATTTATCCCTGGAGACTAGAGAACCATACTATAATGAGTCTGCAGAAATTACTGGAAATACCAACAGTCTTTGGGTATTTCCTAGTCACTGTGCTGTGGTGTAAGTTCTTTAGAGCCTCGATCCCCTTTCTTTTGTCCAGTGCTCCAAAATTTCTTATTCGTTGTTAAAATGATATACGTCTCATTACTTCTTCAGGCTCTTAATTTCTCTTCTGTGAAATCTCTGTGTAAACAAAATTACCCCTATCTTGCCGTTGGTTTTCCTTTGTTTGTCTAACACAAGTCGGTGTTATTCTGGAAGAAGGAACGTCAACCAGAAACATTCTCTGCAGACTTCCTCCAGGCCAGTGTGAAAGAGGTAAGTTTTTCACTCAGTGTGTCCTCTTCCCAGATGACTCTGGGTTTGTGTCATGTTGACAGGGGACTTCGTTGAGGTTTGTTTACAGTTGCTGTGAGAAAGCACCGTGACCTAGACATCTTATAGAAGAGTTTATTTTGGCTTGTGATTCCAGAGGCTCAGAGCCCAGACTGGCAGAGGGGAGACATGGTGGCTACAGCTAGAAGCTGAGAGTTTGCATTTTTGAACTACAAGCAGGAAGCAGAGAGACCAAGCTAACAACGATGTGAGTCTTTAAACTCTCAAAGCCTGATTCCAAATTCATATTTTCTCCAAGAAGGCCCTACCTTCTAAGCTTCCCCAAACAGTGCTATTAACTGAATCCCAAGTATTTAAATGCCAGGGACTATTGGAGACATGTCACTTAAAACAACACCTTGTCAATAGTATTTATATGACTTTTATTCTGTTTATATGAATCGAGTCAGTTTAGTCTACAGTCTTCAGTTACTAATCTTAGAAAAAGGAAAAGTTATTTTAGGATAAATCAGGGCATAGTGGAACACACTTTTAATCCCAACACTAAAGAAGGAGAAGTAGGTATATTTCTGAGAGTTTAAGGCTAGCCTGGTCTACATAGCAAATTCCAGGCCAGCCAGGACTATGTAGTAAAATAATATAAGAAGTAAATAATTTTTATTATCTTTTTAGCTAACAAAAGTTATATCTACATACTTATTTTGCTTATAATTTAGTGAGTAAGAATTTTTTTATTTGGTGAAGGAGACTTAGAAGAGGAGAAATACTCTCATGGATCTCCCCCTTGTCTTTGTCTTTGACTACATCTCCTTCTTTCTCTTTCCCTCTTTCCCTTTCTCCCAACTTCCCTCATCTCCCCACCGTGTGTGTGTGTGTGTGTGTGTGTGTGTGTGTGTGTGTGTGTATCTAGATGAACCATGAGTTTATTGAGGTTACTTACAGGAACACAGGATGACTCAAAGGCTACTGAACTACCCAAGGGCACCCCAGTTTGATGGTGATGCATAAAATGTAGAACCCTGGAACCTGTTGTAGGACTTGCCGGCAGATCAATAGGTCAGAGTCTTTTCTCCTCAGCAGCCCTTATTATTGCTTGTATCACCTTGAGGAGAGAGATTCCTTGGGATTCTGGTTTCAGGGACTTCCTAAACCTTATAAGTTATTCACTCTCAAGTCTTAATGAGCCTCTCTTTAGAACTTCCTCAATCTTAAGGAGTCTCCCTCAAGGATTAAATGTTTGAACTTGAAAAAAATTACACAACAGAGTATGAAAATAGAAATGAGGCTAACTCTTGGCGGAAATAGCTTGAAAGGATAAGTGGACAAGAAAGGTTAATGGGGGAAACAGAAATACCTCATTTTTTTCCCCTCATATGTAGAATTCAGACTCTCTCTCTCTGTCTCTCTGTCTCTCTGTCTCTCTCTCTCTCTCCCCCTCCCCCCCCCTCTCTCTCTCTGTGTGTGTGTGTGTGTGTGTGTGTGTGTGTAAGATATAAAAGCAGAAGGGAGACTATTTGTGTGTGGTAGGCAGAAGACAAGGGGAGATGAAGACAAAACAGGGCGAAGGGTAAAAAAAAGTAATAATTATATTATTTGCCAATGAAAAACTGGATAATAATATTAATAACTACTAATAATAAGTTAGCAAGATCACCTCTGCCCTTCTCTCTGGGGAGACGATTACTTAAATTCATTCACCTATGTTAGTTTGAAAGAGCACTGACAGATTTCATTAGTATCTCTATCATGCTCTTCTGCGCAACAAAGAAATTTCCTATTAATAACTCATTCTCTGCTAATATAAATCTGTCCTTGGAAGCAAAATATAAACAAAGAGAATGTGTGAGCTTGAGCATGGGGCCAATTCATGTCTAGGTTCAGAGCAGAATAGAGTAGGAAGGGACAGGGTGAGGATTAAGCTCAGTCTAGAAGCGCTGCTCTCAGGCAGAGAAAGCAGTCTAGGTTTCAAAATTCTTTCATTTCAAGACATTTTCTTTTGTACCATATTTTGTGGGTGATGTGTTCTAATCCTTTTCTAAAACGACCTGTTAAACAGTATAAAATGTATTAACTTTGAAAATCTATTAAGCAGAGTTTCTCCTGTTCTTTTTAGAAATCAGAACTAAACCAATGGAAACAGTAATCCCCGGGGGCGGGATAGTTGCATGGTATCTGCTTAGCAAGCATGAAGGCCTGGGTTCGATGCCTAGGGTTACCAAAACCAACCAAAGAACTAAATGCACCCCAGTACCCTGAATATTTCTAGATAACCAACAATAATAATGCTTAAATCTAAAGTGCATGCTGATTCCAGTGGGTCTTGGATAATGGAGTTTTATGATCATGAATTCCCTTGAGGGAACCTTCTCAGGAGCAGTAGTGGCGATATCTACGGTGTCTCTCATTGGTCAAATCCATGGTGCCCCTTGGAAGATGATGGAAGAGGAGATTGGTGACACGTTGTTACTTTAAATGAAGATGCAATTAACTCGAAATAAGTCTTACTTTCTTTTCTTTTTTTCTTTCTTTTTTTCATCCACAACCTCCCCAACTTGGCCCACCCCTCCCCCACCGGTCAGGCCTCCCCACTCCCTGGGGCCTCAAGTCTCTCCAGGGTGAGGTGCATCTTCTCTCACTGAGGCCAGGCCAAACAGTCTCCTGCTTTATATGTGTCAGCCGGGGGTGGGGGGATGAGGATGTGTGTGTGGGGGGGGTGGGGAGGATGAGGATGTGTGTGGGGGGATGGGGGGTGCTCTACCAGCTGGTGCACGCTGCCTGGTTGGTGGCTCAGTAGTCTTTTTAAAAATTTTTTTACCCTTTGGTTTTTCAGTCCGTGGTCACTAAAACCCTAACAAGTTTTCTCCACTAGACATTATTTTCCATGTATGATGACTTGCCAGGTCGGCTCATTCTACTGTCTGTGGAGGCTCAGGTGTTATTTACTAGAAAGAAAACAATTTGGAGAAAGCATCCTTTCCCACTCCATTGTGTACCCATGGAGCTGAGGAAGAGAAAAGAGCTGACACAAATCGACTTTCCCAGAGCTGATTTTCTTCTGTGCCCCATCCACCCTCCTCCCCACCTTCAAACCTTTCTTTGTCTTTCTGTCCATTTTACCTCTGCTCCTCCTTTCCCTCTGGTACAGGGGAAATTCGATCTCCCTTGAAGCACCTAGTCTCATTAATAAAATAATTTAAAAGTGTACTTCAATAGAAGCATGATGACAATTTTATTAGACTTTAAAGACAAACTCCCGGCAGGCACATTGTAAAACTTCAGCAACTTCTTTCATGCTGAGGAGAATTGGGGAGAGAAGAGAAAAAGTCATGCAATTGAATGTGGCATTCAGGTCAGAAGATTGATAAGCAGTTGTATTGGGAGGTGTTGGCTTTAGAGAAAGAGAAGGAAGTCCAAAACATTGGGAGAAAACTCAAAGTGCTAAGAAAAGCATATTTAGAAGGAGAGAGAAGAAGAACAAAAATGCTGCATTATTTTTGAAAAAAATCCCCTTACACATGGACTGACCCTGGGCTCCAACCACATAGGTAGCAATGAATAGCCTAGTAAGAGCACCAGTGGAAGGGGAAGCCCTTGGTCCTGCAAGACTGAACCCCCAGTGAACGTGATTGTTTCCGGGAGGGTGGTAATGGGGGGAGGATGGGAAGGGGAACACCCATAAAGAAGGGGAGGGGGAGGGGTTAGGGGGATGTTGACCCGGAAACCGGGAAAAGTAATAACGATTGAAATGTAAATAAGAAATACCCAAGTTAATAAAGATGGAGAAAAAACAAACAAACAAACAAACAAAAAACCCTTATGTGGCTGCAGTCCATGAGGATTCTGGGAAGGAAAAGGTTGGAAGGTAATTATTCTGCCCATCTCTTCAACATGGTTTAATCATAGCCCCCTTCTTAGGGGTGGTCCCTTAGCCAAAGTGTTTGATGGTGCCCAGTGGAGTGTTAGGTGTCCACCCACACCAGAGTCTATACTTGACCAGAAAGTTTTCCTCCTATAACACTCCTCCCTTTCTTTCTACTCCTTTCCTCCTCTTCTTCCTCCTCTTCCCCTCCTCCATTTTCCCCCTTTCTACCCTTTCTCCCCTCCCATCCCCTTCAGCACATGGTCTTACCTGCATGAAATCCCCAACCACGGTGAGCTAATAACGTTTAAAGCTGTGAGCACAATAACTCTTCCTGTGTTCAGATGTCCTTTCTTTTTATTTGTGTACATGTGTGCGCGCGCACTGAGCTATATGTATGTGGATACTGCAGAGGCCAGGGGATCATGTCTGGTCCTCCTAGCTGGAGTGGCAGGTAATTGTGAGCAGCCTCATATGGGTAATGGGGTACAAACTCTGGTCCTCTAGGAGAGCGGTGCATGCTTTTAACTACCAAGGCCTCTCTCTAGGCAGATCCTGGTTTTTCTTAAGTGTTTCTTTCAGATATGTTGTCACAGCGACCAGAAATGTAAGGAATACTTGGGTTCTTATTAACCAACACATCAGGTATTCCTGATGGCCTTGAAACAGTGTCTTTGGTGGATCGCCAGTCTTCCTGATGAGAGCAGATGGCAATTTAATTTTAAGTTGGCCTGGAGAGGGATTTTTTTCACAGTTGGCTGTAGTGGGGAGACAACCCCCGATAGAATGTTCGTTCTCAAAGATTAGATTTCCCATGGAATCTTAATTGGAAGAATTGGGAATAGTGACTGTAAGTTGACCAATGAATAATTTCCACATGGGAAAAATCTACATCCAGTTGTTGTTAGAGATATCAAAGACTCCCGCTTCTTCTACAGCTGATAGCTCTCATAAATCCAGACATTTCCCAGGTGCCTTATCTTGGTACTGTGCTGTGAAGACCCCTTGTCTCTCTGCTGCCACAAGGCCCCTAAACATTCTTGGATAACTGCTATTTTATATTTATGCTTCCTCGAGGACTCTCTGAAGCCAGTAACAGCATCTGCTCCCATGGATTTTTAGGACATTAAAACCTGAGCTCCTCTCAGTACTCTATGATGTATGGCTGGCACTGCTTATCCACCGCATTTTAATCGATTCCTCTTGTCTCTGCTTCCAAGGATACGTGCTTTCTGCATTGTGACATTGACAGATAGAAGCTCTCACAGCTGTGTTCATAAATTCATAAGAAAATTAGTTTACAGTTATGAAATATGAAAAATATAAAAATTATATATTTTTAAGCCAGGTCAATTTCTCTCGAAAGAGGAAGACAAGCTGTTTGCCTAGGAAGAGAGGCTGAGAGGACCCTGCTGTTTGGTACAACATTTGGTTGACACTTGCGTAGTACCTGTGCTCATGGTAATTTATTTTCAGATAAGAAGACAACTGTCTGCTACATTGTTCCTGGCACAGAAAAGAGTTTTAGGTAAAACAAGACAAAACAACCAAGTCTGTAGATATAAACTGTCTATAAGACAATTGCTCTGTGAGAATTTTATGTCTGAAATGACATTTATGATCTCACATTAAGCAACTTCTTGCACTGTCATTTCACAATACTAAAGAAAGAAGTCACAGAAATAAATGATTTAAGTACATGCATACTCCAACTCTCTGCCCAAAGACCTGGGTGTTGCTTCCTCCTCCTCCTCCTCCTCCTCCTCCACCTCCTCCTCCTCCACATCCTCCTCCTCCTCTTCTTCCTCCTCTTCTTCTTTCTCCTCCTCCTTCTTGTATGTATGTATGTATGTATGTATGTATGTATGTATGTATTTATTTTTGAGACTGGATCTTGCCATGTTGCCCATGATGGTCTTGAACTCCTGATCTACTCCTGCCTTAGCCTTCTGAGTTCTGAGATCACACATATGCACATCAAACCCAGATTTGCTATGGAGTTTCACGTAATGAAGGGATTTTCCCAGTGTCCATCTTAGAATTTATCTGAGAATAATGCTTTCCTCTTCCTTCCACAGAGCTCTACCTCAGGAATTTCCATTAGGCTTAAGTTAAGAAAACAAAACAAAACAAAATAATAACAAGAACATAGACTCATGAAGCAGATTAAATCGTTTTCCCAGTTGCAAGTTTTCAAAGCCTTCAAAATGTTATTGTGGATGAGAGTCTCTAGAAGTCAGTCATATTAGATTGTTCTCTATAGATTCTCTGATCACAAATTCATTTTGAACAAATCATTTTGCTGAACTCATGCTTGATCAAACATAGTGGAACAGGTGTTGATCTCCCAGGATTCCGTAGGGAAAGAGGATCTATCAGCGGAAACTCATGTGTTTGAAACAATGCACACAGAGACTCGATAGATCTGGGACCCAACCTCCTCACATCTCTAAGATTCTCTCCGTGATTTCATGTCAACTTCATTTGGTTAGGCTTCCTTGCATTGTGGCCATCTGTCTTAGTTAGGGTTTCTATTGCTTTGATAAAACACCATGACCAAAAAACAAGATGGACACATTGCTGTTCATCACCAAAGGAAGTGAGGATAGCAACTCATCACTGGAGAAATATCTGCACAGTCTTATAACATATTTTAAGACTTTTATCTGAATAAAAATGATAGAACGATTTGTAAAATTTTAATTGTCTGTTTATTTTGTGGATGTGTGTGTGTGTGTGTGTGTGTGTGTGTGTGTGTGTGTGTATGTAAGCCAGAGGTTAACATTGGTTGTCTCCCTCAATTGCTCTCCAAATTAAATATATGTGTATGTATATGTGTATGTGTGTGTGTGTGTGTGTGTGTGTGTGTGTGTGTGTGTGTTTATGTGTATGTGTATATGCATGTCTGAATGTAGAGCTTGCTCTTTGACTAATTTGGCTGGACATTAAGTCCAAGGAATTCCTCTTTCTCCATCCCCCTAGTGTTAGGATTACAAGTACAAATTTGTACTAGTATATCTATCTTTTCATTTAACATGCACGCTCTCCTCCATTATATTAGTCTTCACAGTTTTACACTTAACAGAAAACTGTCCAATAGGACACAATAGTGCGTGGCTTTTAAGGTTACCTTCTTTCATTTAGTAATCTTGATTTAAAATTCCATAACTTTTTTAAACAGCTTGATAGCTCATTTCTTTGTAGCATTAATATTCCATTATCCAGTGTGCCACAGTTTATTTGTTCATTGATCAACTGAGGGACTCTTGATTGCTTCTAATGCTTCTCAATTATGAGTAAAACTGCTATAAATATCTTTGTCCTGGTTTGTTTGTGGAGATGATCTTTGTTTTGTTTTGTTTTTCAAAAGAGGATCTTACTATATGTGTTTGTCCTGGTTAGCTTTAGCTGTCAACTTGACACAGTCTAGAATTATCTGGGAAGAAAATCTTAATTCAGGAATTGTCTAGATCAGATTCACTTCAGGGCGTGTCTGTGGTAGACGTCATGATTATCGATTGATAAAGGAGGACCCAGCTCACTGTGTGGGGGTACCATTCACTGAAAAGGTAGTCCTGAACTTTAAAAGAAAGCAAGCCGAGCATAATCGATGCCAGCTAGCCAGCAATCAGCATCTCCCAAGGTTCCTTCTGTACCTCCTCAACTGTGAAGCCAGTTCCCCAGTAGGAGGTAGTGCTGTGTGAACAGCAAGCAGGCCTTCAAATTCCAGATCTGCATTCCTGTCTTGACTTTCCCTCAATGGCAATGGTGACTATGACCTGGAATTGTAAGCCAGTAAACCCTCTCCTCCTCCAAGTTCCTTTGGGTCAGGGTATTTTGTTATAGTAACAGAAATGAAATTAGAATAATGTTGTGTGTGTGTGTGTGTGTGTGTGTGTGTGTGTGTGTGTGTGTGTGTACTATATATTTTAGGGTGGCTTTGAACCTATAATTCTTCTGGACCCCTGGAGAGCTGAGATTCTAGACATATGCTAATCTCCATTATTTTTCAAACATATGCCGTATCACTTAACAGATTTCCAAATATTTTATGAGTACTTTTCTATCTTTCAAACCTCATTTTACTTGTGGTATTTTATTAACGGTGCTGTGCAACGTTGAACATAAGTTTTAAACTCACGTGGTAAATACCAAGGAGCACAGTTGCTGGGTTATACGGTAAGTATGTGCTTTCTTCTGTAAGAAATTGCTAAACTGTTTTTCAAAGTGCCTTGTGTTTTGAGTCCCATCAGCAAGGAATAAAATTTCTCATTCTCACCAGAATGTGCTGTATTATCTGCTTTTGATTTCGATAACTAGGGTATCATTTGTGTGTGTGTGGGGGGGGGGCAGGGAGGAGGAGAGGGGAAGGGAGGAGGAGAGGGGAAGGGAGAAGGAGAGGGAGAGGGAGAGGGAGAGGGATAGGTAGAGAGAGAGGGAGAGGGAGAGGGATTGGGAGAGGGAGAGGGAGAGGGAGAGAGATTGGGAGAGGGGGAGTCAGTCAGACAGAACCTATCCACATCCTCCACTGCACCTACCCCTGCTCCTTCTGTTTTATTGTGGACTGCACTGCAGTCATCTATGGACTCATCTGAATCTCTCTCTGTCAGTGAGAGCCTTCAGGGCTATCCTTGTTGTCTCTGCAGCGTCTGGGTTACAGTGTTGTTAAAAGTCCTATTGAATTGAACAGACAAAAAAAATGTTCAGAGGCCAAAAGGCCAAAGATTCAGTGTGAAGGTCCCCTCTTTGAGAAGCGAGAAGATACTTATTGCTTAGAAGAAAAAAGATCTCCTAACCCATGTTCAGGATCCGCAGCTCTCTATTTTTCCTGCCTCCATGAGTCAGGGCTGGTTGAGGTGCCAAGATATATACTGGCAACCTCGGTCAGAGCTGCCCCGATCACCAGCTATTTGAGTGCAGAGCTCAGGGCATTTCCCGATAAATAAAAACATTCTACACACAGAGGTTCTAAGGGACACTGGAATCTGACCCCCAGTTCCCTACAATGAATAGATTGTGAAAACAACAATAGTTTAGAAGGGAGAAAAAAGACAGGGAGAAGTTGGTTTGCAAAAACCCCTCTTTCTGAGGGACATATTTTTAAGCTATAAAACTGTAGGGTATGTTTTAAGGGCTTTGTCTTCCTTCATAGCGCTATAAAAATTATTGTTTTATTGGTGCCATCCCTCTGTGAGGAGTCAGTGATGGATAAGCAGATGATCATTTTATTTCCTGGTACAGACAAGCTGTGCTGGGCTTTATTATACCTGGTCCTCCCCTGAAAGGGGGTTGAAAGTACATGCTAGTCCGTTCTCTTTGGCAGAGAGGAGCCGTAAACATGTTCTCATCTGCTTGTTCTTCTTATTATATTAGAAAATTTCAATGATTATGGATTTTTATTTCTCTTGTGGGGAGCTTGCAAATAATATTTATAATATCTATGCTTCCGGTTTTTCAGATGCAAATGCAATGTTACCTGGAGTAAGCAGGTATACAGCATTAATTAGTTTCAATATATTTTATCATGAGTATCAGTGGAGTCTCAGCTCAGCATACTAAGGTTGCTATCCTCTTACACAAAATAGTGATGTTTAATTTGTCTCTAAAGAGATTTTTCAGGGCTGGTGGGTGGATAACTCAGTTGTTAGAACATTCATGAAGCCCTGGGTTGATATTAGATACCACAGAACTGAAGGACGGTGGTACCCTTCCTGTAATTGCAGGACATATGGGTGGCAGCTGGAAGATTGGGAATTCAAGGTCATCCTTGGTTACATATTGAATTCCAGGTCATCTGGGCAACATGAGACTGTGTCTCAGAGGGATCAAACAAATGAATGAAGAGTAAGCGTTTCCCTTCTTGGTACTACTTGGTCATACATCTTGTCTGCACACTTTGATAACCTTCCTGTGGTCAGGGAAACTCAAATTAAATGGGTCCCAGTCTTGAGTCCCTCTGTCCCCACAGCTAGGAAAGACTGAGTGTGACTGGTACCCGGCAGAAAACCAATTTTCTGTGTCATCTAAGTATGGTCAAAAGCTTTTGGTTTTGTGGAACATTGACCTACAAGGTAAGTGTTAGGTATCACACTCAGGACAAGCTAACCGAGGTGCCTATTTAACTTATCAAAGCAGATGCTGACTACCAGTTTCTCTCAGCATCACCAACACCTGTTATGGAGTCTGGCTCCTCTCAGAATTTCTCTTCCTGTCCCCTAAGCTGAACTTCTCTGACCCCTGAACTTCCCTTCCCTTCCCCCTGCTTCTCTGATTCCTTAATAACCCTGCTATTTTGGCTATGTTTTGGCTGTGCTCTCTCTTATATCCACAGGATACCTTCTCCTCAGACTCTCTCTCTCTCTCTCTCTCTCTCTCTCTCTCTCTCTCTCTCTCTCTCTTATTCAGTGAGGTGCTATTAGGGACTGCCTCAGGGTCAGCTGTAGGAACACAAGGGAGATACATTGCTCACCCAGCCAATGGAATGGATTTAGGAATCACAGGATTTTCTGCTATTTGTGATCAGAAAATGTATCCCACTTCTATATGGGTCAGTTAGAGAGAGAGGGAATTAGGACTATAATCGCAGTGTAAATGATCAGAATGAGAATATAGGAGAACTGTAGTTGGAGATCCTCGCTCTCTCTGGTCATGAATCTACAGACAGGTGCTCTCCCCTTAAAGTACAGGGTACCGTTAGGAACTGGCCCTCCATCCCCGAGCAGGCTTCATTCCCTTCCTAGTTTTGCAGTTAGTATGATATGTGTTAAGCATCTGTTTGTCTCAAACCACCCAGCGATACAGATAGTTCAGCATAGCGAAGTTGACAGATCTGGCCTCTGTCCTTTTCAGGCTTTTTCTTTCTTAAAGGATAGATGCAGAGAAGGGAGAAAGAAAGAAGGGAGAAAGGGATGTGGACACACGACATTGTTAGCGGAAGGTAGAAATTAGAATGGATGAAGTCTAGTTGGATGAAGTCTATTACTAGGGTGTGCTTTTGAGAAGTGTATCTGGTTACTCTCTCCTTCTAATCTCTCCCCTGTCTCTTAGCAGCAAGGAGTAAACAACTTTGTTCTGTTGTGCACCCTCCACCATGATATTTGAGCTCCTCTTAGAACCAAAACAATGGCGCCAAATAACCAGGGACTACAACTCCTGGAACCAGGAGCCACGCCCTGCTTTTAGGTTGTTTATATCAGACATTTTGTTATAGTAATGAAAAACTGACAAATATTCACCAGGGGTTGGGGGGAACCAGGCCCCATTTTGAACTAAGTGGTTGAATTTCGACATTGGCAACTGGTGGAAGCTAGCTCTAAGACTATTTCCCTGACGATGACTTACCATTGTCTGTTATCTATTGTGCTACAGAGCATTGACATTGCCTGTACTTAATGTTTTCAGAGATTACTAATCTGATTTTCGAAGTGGCCACAGTGTCTACAAACACCCTAGCAGTGTATGCAGACTAATTTCCTCATGTCTTCTTACCACGATCCTTTCTGAGCTTACGCAACTCACCAATAGAGGCAAGGCACTGGGTTCCATCCTTAGCATCTGACAGACACAGGACATAGAAATACCACTGACTGGCTAGCTTCAGGTTCCTTTTCTCATGTTAAGAAAAAGGCAGGCAGACCTCCATTGCTGTGCCAATTGAAACTGACTTATTTGGTAAGTTGGGCCATGACTCTCTCTTGTTTTCTCAAGTCAAACAGTTGGGTTTCAGCTGGCTGACTTAGATCTTTAACATGAGTGGTTCCATTGTGTTGTTCAGTCATAGCTGTTTAACAGACGCATGGTCAAGAACAATAATCTCCTGTTAAACTTCATTGAACAATTCTCATCTATTACCTGTTCCTGAACGTGCTCCTTTAACGAATCTCAGACACACCAAAGTCAGACTTAGACTCCATCTCTCAGCAGCCCGTCTTAGAAAGTGTCTGTGGTGGTTTGACTCTGTTTGGCTCAGGGAATGGCACTATTAGGAGTTGCGGCCTTGTTGGAACAGGCGTGGCCTTGTTGGAGAAAATGTGTCACTGTGAGGGAGGGCTTTTAAGCTCCACCCAGTGTAGAAGAGACAGTCTGCTCCTGGCTTCCTTTGGATGAAGATGTAGAACTTTCAGTTCCTTCTCCAGCACCATGGCTGACTGGATGCAGCTATGCTTCCTGCTATGATGATAATGGACTGAATCTTACAACTTGTAACCCCGTCCCAATTAAATGTCCATTACAAGAGTTGCTTTGGTCATGGTATCTCTTTACAGCAATGGAAACCTTTCAACAAGCTGAAAGGATTTGGAGATCTGAAGAGCACTTTGACCTCAGACATGAAGATACAGACTTTGGAGTTTGTCTAGCTGGTTTTCTGTCTTGCTTTGGTCCAGTATTTCCTCACCATGACATTTGGGATTGGTAATGTATATCCTGCATGATGTTGAAGGTATGTGATCTACTTTTTGATTTTGATTTCTTAGGGGATTCCAATTAAGAGATTGGATGAATCTCAGAAGAGACTTTGAACTTTGGACTTTTAACATTGTTGAGACCGTTATAGACTATGGGACTTTTGAAATTGGACTAAATATATTTTACATTATGCTATGGGTTGGAATGGACCCCATAGACTCCTGTGTTTGAATAAGCCTATGGGAGCCATGGAATAGAATGTGACGGTTTGACTCTGCTTGACCCAGGGAGTGGCACTGTTAGGAGATGTGACCTTGTTAGAGTAGGTGTGGCCTTGTGGGAGAAAATGTGTTATTATGAGGGAGGGTCTTGAAGCTCCATCCAATACAGAAGAAACAGTCTGCTCCTGGCTTCCTTTGGATGAAGATGTAAAACTCTCAGCTCCTTCTCCAGCACCATGCATGAGTGGATGCTGCTATGTTTCCTGCCATGATGATAATGGACTGAATCTCACAACCTGTAAGTCAGTCATAATTAAATGTTGTTCGTTATAAGAGTTGCCTTGGTCACGGTGTCCCTTTGAATCAATGGAAACCTTAACTAAGATAGTGTCCCTACCCTGCCAGTTCAGAACCTTTTCCCATGTTATGCCCTTATCCACCTTCTACTGCAAAGAAAAGAGAGGGGGAAAGTTCTGAGTGTGAAAGAGAAATACAAAGGGAAGAGAAGGAGGAACTCTGAGTATGTCTGCATGTAGGATGAGACAGAGAATGTGATTGGCTGATAGAATTAAAACAACTCTTTATAGCTGATTTTTTTTTTTTAATGGAATGGGGTTAGTGCATTTGAAACAGAGTCTCACTCTGCAATCTAGCTTGAATTCACTATGTAGCTCCAACTGGTTTCAAAGTCATAGCAATCCTCCTGCCTCAACCTCTCAGGTGTTGGGATAACAAGCATAGAGAGCCACCAGTCCTGGCTCTTTAAAAGTGATTTTTATTTGAAGTTTGAGAGCATATGGTATTCAGTGTAAATCTACCTTCCTACTCCTCCAAGAAACCATCCAGCTTTTAAAGATTGCCCACAGAGAATTCATCCACTTTTTGAACAGTGAGTCTTGTTATAGAAACAAATGTAGGGGAATAAGAATGACTGCTTTCAGGAGGGGTTCAGCTTACAGAGATAAATTGTGAGGAAAAAAATGACCAACAGGGGCTTGTATATATGAAGTTCTAAAATGTTTGTTTTATTTTACCGTCTTACTCTGTGTGTGTGTGTGTGTGTGTGTGTGTGTGTGTGTGTGTGTGTGTAACAGGCATGGTAAGAGGTCCAAGGACAACTTGCTGGAGTTGATTAGTTGCTTCCACCATGTTAGTTCTGGGAACTGAACTCAGGTCTTCTGGCTTGCTAGGTGACTTTACTTACTGCACCATCTCGGAAGCCTCAAATATGTCTTTATAATTAGCATAAATTAATTATGTAATAATGGATTTCACTATGACACTTTCATGCATGCTAATAATGTATTTTGATAGGATCCAGCTCTCCATTACCTATCCTTGTTTCCTCCCATTAACGCTAATCTCCTTCCTCTTCCCAGCTCACTGAAGCTGATGATGCAATTGAAAGGGCTCAGATTATCCTACTCAGCTCTGCTGCCTGCAGCACACAGAGTCTCTCTTAGTCAGACTCCACTCTGTACCCACAGCCTTACTCGGCAGCCCATGGTTCTAGCATCTTCAATATCGCCAGGATATGGATAATTTAAACTTCATCTTCACAGCTTCATGTGATGGCCTTTTAGGGCCTCATTGAAGGGACTCGCAACCAAATCTCACACAACCTGGCTTTAGTTAATATCTGAAAACATGGAGCAGGTCCCCCTTATCCTGTCAATCTTATATCTTCTATGCCTGCAAAATTAGGACCACTTGGGTGATGTCAAATCCTGCTGCCAGCTCAAGGTATAGCCTGGTCCCCTTGGAACGAAGTTGCATTAGCTGTGGGGAGACACTTCCTTGGACTGTTGCCTTTGAGGAACAGAGAAGTCCTTCCAGTTTAGGCTTCTTTCTTCAAAAGAGTTTTGGTCTTTACAAGATGGATCTTGTTTTTGTGTATTTGTGTATCATTCGTGGGGTGGAGCGGTTGCCCTCTGGATACCTTTCTAATTGTCTAAGGCAGTTCAGGAGATGTTCTCTTAGTGGCTCTGAGGTTTTCTTTTGAAACAAGAAACCTCAGCGGGTAGGGGGTGGGGGACACTCTAGAATGTACTGTAGACTTAGGAGATGGATGAAGTGCTCTACAGTGGGGGAGGGGAGGAGGGGGACTTGTAAAGTCCACTTCCAGTGGACAGACAGGACATCAAGTGGAGGGGTGGGGTTGCCATCCCACAGTCAAAAGCTCTGACCCAGAACTGTTTCTTTCTGAAGGAACTGCAGGGACAAAAATGGAGAAGAGCATGAGAGAAAAGAGGTCCAGTGACAGGCCCAAAATTGGGATCCAGTTTAAGGGGAGGTCTGTGGCCCTGACACTGTTACTGATGCTGTAACTCTTTGAAAACAGGAGCCTAGCATGGCTGCCCTCTGAGAGGCCCAATGAGCAGCTGAGATGAGATGCAGATACTAGCACTCAATCAGTGGACAGAAGCCAAGGACCTCTGTGGATGAATTGGGGAAAAGCTGGAAGAAGCTGAGAAGGGCAACCTCATGGGAAGACCAGCAGTCTCAACTAACCTGTGCCCCTGAAATCTCTCAGACACTGAACCACCAACTAGGCATCATTCAACAGCTGATACGAAGCCCTCAACATATATACAGCAGAGGACTGACTGATCTGGCCTCAGTGAGAGAAAATGCACCTAACTCTTGAGAGACTTTAGGCCCCAGGGAGTGGGGAGGTATGGGGAGGTGGAGTGGGGATATCTCTTGGACTTCTGCCTTTGTGTCCTGAGTCCACCAGGCAGGTCACTTGGAGCAGAAAAGTTGACCTTACCTCTGCTCTCAGGTGTGTAGTTGCTCCTGGCGGCTGGCTTTCAGCTCTCCGTGAGGACAGCAACCAGAGGGGAATGCTCTTCATTTCATTCTCAGTTCTTTCCAGGGGCATCAGCCTGCTCAGTCCTTACCACCTGGACACATTTACTTTCTGTTCCCGCACCACAGCTCCCACCACCACTGTCAACTTTCTGATTTCTTTCCATTCTGGTCCACATCAACTCTAAGTTAAGTGTACACTAGACAATTTGTCTCTATGTGTGTCTCTCCACATGTTTTTCTCTGCTAATGCAACCTGTCAAAGACACTTAACAATGTAAGGTTTTCATTCTATCCTGCCTTGGTAAGTAATAATGAGTTTTAAACAATTTATGAAGTTTAAGGATCACTGTCAAATGCGCGGACATGTGTGTGTGTGTGTGTGTGTGTGTCTGTGCATTATTTGTTTTTACTTTTGTCATAAAGTTATAGTGTGCTCTATTGTCTAACTCAGCTTATGCTTAATAGATACTGCTATCAATATTGTCAGAAATCTGCTAAATGTAATAATATCTAAGCTTATGACAGACAGATTCCCAAAGCTTGACTGTTACCCCTCAAAGTCTCTGAGAAGACATGGGCACAGCAACAAGACTATCTGGATTATGGTATGATAACCACGGAGAAATACCACTCCACTGCCTTGCCCATTGCCAGGGCTTGGCCTACACTGTGGACAAACAAGATACATTGAGAGTTAAATGTCTCATATTGGGTAAATCAAGGTGGGTTATTTCTCATTTCACACATATCTAACTTCATAGGGGAAAAAAACTTTCCATCTTCTGGGCTTGACAACCAGATTGACCCCACCTAAGTTGCCATGGACACCATAAGGACCTGGGAACTGTTTAGGTAGTGGATCATAGATAAAACTGTCATTTTAATTAATATGTGATTCCTAGATTATAATTTATTCTTCCTAAGATTTCTGACTACATTGGCAGCTAGAATAACTACAGATTTACAGAAATACCTTCTTCCTCTAATCCACCACTATATTAGCTCATTAATAAATTTCTTAACTAGCTAAGACTAAGTTTTTATAGACTTCAAGATGTAATCTTTCACATATGTATCCTGTTACTTCCTTACCTAAATCAGTTTCCAGTGACTAAATGCTTCATGTTTCTTCTTCTTGCTATGCCACTGTCCTAACATTATTCAGTAATAATTTGCATATATATATATATATATATAAATTTGTCTAACCCTAATTAAACAGTCCATTGGACAATTCAACTGCACAATCACAAATTCAAATTTTAAGTTTCCTTCGATTGTCTTTAAGATAAACTTAGGGTGTTTCTTGTGCTAAATCTATACTATATCATGCTCAAATACATGTTTTATTTGATTGCCTTTAACATAAACTCAAAATATTTCTTGTGTTGAATCTACATTATCAGCTATCATGCCTAAATGTAAGTTTCCTTTGGTTGTCTCTTAACTATAGACTTAAGGTATTTCTCTTGCTAAACTATACGATCAACTATATTCACAAGATCAAGGCTTTGAGTTTCCTCTGTCTCTCAAATATAAACTCAAAAATTTTTCTTGTTATGATATGTTTTTCCTTCTAGACAGAAAGAAAAAGCCCTTCTTGATCCTTCTGCTCTAAAAAAGGTTTTTGCCTTCTGTTCTGGTTAGTTTTGTGTGTCAATTTGACACAAGCCGGAGTTATCACAGAAAAGGAGCCTCAGTTGTGGAAATGCCTTCATGAGACCCAGTTGTAGGGCATTTTCTCAACTGGTGATCAAGGTGGGAGGACCCAGCCCATTGTGGGTGGTGCTGTCCCTGGGCTGGTGGTCTTCGGTTCTATAATAAAGCAAGCTGAGCAAGCCCAGGGACTCAAGCCAGTAAGAAACATCCTGCCATGGCCTCTGCATCAGCTCCTGCTTCCTGACCTGCTTGAGTTCCAGTCCTGACTTCCTTTGGTGATGAACAGCAATGTGGAAGTGTAGGCTGAATAAACCCTTTCCTCCCCAACTTGCTTCTTGGTCATGATGTTTGTGCAGGAATAGAACCCTGACTAAGACACCTTCCCTAAGCTCATCTTAAAGACTGTTTATGTTGTTAACAAATCTATTTCTTTTGTAAACTTATAAGCTACAGGGAATGCATGCAGCACTACCTCTCACAGAGCAAATAGACCTTGTCCAGGCAAGTATGTCTGCTAATCAATAAAGTTTCCACTTACTACCTATTCAAGAGCATTCTAGTTTCCTCTCCTGTTCCTGGGATTGGGACTTCCCTCACGCCAACTACCAAGACCTAAGGGTTTCAAATGTACACTTAGAAAAAAATTTTCTCCCGAACATACTTAACCTTATTCTCTACCTGTAGTGTGTGTGTGTGTGTGTGTGTGTTTCAGCATCTTGTCAAATCCAGGCATTTAGTACATCCAGGACAGCTCCAGAGAAGCAACCTTAAGATGTTCCAATCTTCTCTTACAGACACAGATGTTTCTATTGGACCTGCTCCTTCCAATTTATCCACAGATAGTTACATAGACCCTGGATGGCAAGGAAACAGTCAACTCTCCTAAGACTGGACCAACATCCCTATACCCATTTTCCTAGGTTGCTCAGAGATATGTGGCCCTGAAGTCAGAAAGAAGTAACTAAAGATCACTATTACCCTATTCCTGCTCCACCATCACTCCTTTCTAATTTTTTTCCTTTCGTAATTAAACCAAAACAGGGGAATGTTGGTATTTAGTATCAGTGAGAATAATTTTATGGCTGGGGGTCACCATAACACGAGGAACTGTATTAAAGGGTCACAGCCTTAGGAAAGTTGTGAACTACCACTAGGAATCTTCCTTGGGTATTCAAACTCTTCAGCTCTTTTAAAAAGTACAGTTGCTTCCTCAGTGCTCCAGTCATTGCCTTCCTATTGGTACTGTGGTCCATTGGTCCAGCTTTAAGAAGCACGAGTTGCTTCTGATAGGAGATGTTGGCTGTGGGCCCTCAAACAGAACCTTCGGACCACTATAAACACAGCTGAAGGTGGTCCTCACAATTGGAGGGCCAATGAATGAAGGGTCTTGCCGAATGCTGCCTGTCACCCATACCACCTATTCTTTGTTCATTCCTGTGGAAGAGCAACCAGGTTGGGTCAGTATCTAGAGTAATGTCAGCAGGGCTATAGTAAGCAGTGATGTGCAAATAACCCTGTCTTGGTGTCTTTGGATATACACTGAGGAATGAAATAGTTGGGTCATATGGTACATTGATTTTTAGTTTTACTGAGAAATCTCCATACTGATTCCCATAATATCTAAGTTCTCAGCAGAAGTGAGGGTTTCTTTTTGCCCACAGTCTTTCCCTAATTCCTGGTTATTTGTCTTCTTCTTCTTCTTTTTTTTCAAATGGAGAGGTTTAATGACAGAAGAAGAGTAGAAGAAGGGAAGAACAAAGGAGGCCAGCCATGGTCATGTGGAGGGAGGGGGTATGGGGAAAGAAGGGACAGGGACAGAGGGGAAGAGAGCAGAGAAGCAAGAAGAAGAGCTATTTGTCTTCTTTAGCCATTCTGACTGTGGTGAGATAGAATCTCAACTAGAATGAACTTACATTTTTCTAATGGCTATTGTGGTCGGACATCTTTTTCATGTGCTCATTGGCCATTTGTGCTTCCTCTTTTGAGAATTGGCTACTTACTTCATTAGCCTATTTACTGACTGAGTTGGTTATTTCTTGGTATTTAGGTTTTATGAATTCCTTGAGTATTCTAGATATTATGCTATTGAAGATCTCCCATTCTGTAAGATGTCTCTTTGCATTTTTTACTTGTTTCCTTTGCTGTGTGTTTTTATAATCTTATCTGCATTATGTGTGTACAGATATGTCTACATCTTCTTAGTGTGTGCACATGTGTATGTAAGTGTGCATGTCCAGGAATGTGTACAAGACAGAGTTAATATCAAATCTCTTCCTCTGTCATTTGTCAGAATCTGTTTTGAGATAGGGGCTCTCAATGAACCTGAAGCTCACTGATTAGTCTGGCAGACCAGCCAGCCCTTGGGATCATTCCATATCTAGTACTAGGATTATAGGCATACGCTAACTAGTTTTAAGTCAACTTGATACAAGCTAGACTCATCTGAAAGGAGGAACCTTGATATAAAAAAATGGCTCCATAATGTCTAGCTGTAAGGACATTTTCTCAATTAGTGATCAGTGGGGCCATCTCTGAGCTGGCAGTCACTGGTTCTATAAGAAAGCAGACTGAGCAAACCGTGAGGAGCAAGTCAGTAAGCAGCATCCTCCCCCACGGCCTCAACATCAGTTCCTGCCTCTAGGTTCCTGTCTTGTTTGAGTTTCTGGCCTGTCTTCCTTCCATGATGAACAGTATTGTAGACGTGTAAGCCAAGTAACTGTTTTCTCCCCAGCTTGCTTTTGGTCATGGTGTTTCATTACAGCAATGACAATCCTTACTAGTACAAGGCACAGAGTTTCACATGTAGTTTTTGATTTTCCTAATGTAAATGTTATACTTTTCTTTGCAGAGGGTCATATACTTTCTCTTGTGTCAATTCTAGGTATGGATTCCTTCTCTTCCCTGTTCTTTTCCTGGCCCTTTCCCTGGCTTGTATTTGTTCTCAATTGATTATTTATTTGTTTAGTAACTTGGCTGACTTTGATGAAGTTTATTTTCTCTTCACTGTGAGGAATCCAATGTCAGTTCCGCAGCTGGCATAGCCACAGCCTGTGCTCAATCACTGTGGGATAACAATGCTTTGAGCTGGATCTTCTTTAGTGCCTCCTTCATGTGTCCCTTTAAAGTTCTGCCTTTGTTAGCACCATTAGGCTATGAATCTGTTCACTGTCTTTTGTCTTTCATTTCCAATGATACCTTGTGGGCAAAATTTATTCCACAATCAGAACTAGTTACATTTTTGTTTTATTGTATGGGTAGATTTCTTTTCTTTCTTTTTCAAAATGTATAACTTTATTTAACCATAACAAAGTGATTTTTAATGTTAGCTCATCTAAAACGTTACTTTTCCTCCTCTATGGGTAAGTTCTTAAGCTAATCTTTGAGGTTTGTTTTGCTGCCAGGAAGGATCTTTTAGCTGGCATTCCTTGTTGCTGTCCTGATGTATTCAGCTGGCTTGAGATATGGCTTCTTTTTCTCATGGAGCTGCTAACAGTTTTGTAATTACTTTCCATGAAAGTCTCCAGTGTTTCTGAGCATCTGTGGGCTCTTCTGAACTACAGTGCTCCCAACAAAGTTTATTTCCTTAGAGGAGGGCTTTTAAGTTTTGTTACTTCTAGCTCTGGGCAAAGTCTATGAATTCACGCTTCAGGTGGAACTGGAGACAAAGAGAACTGCTCCACTCTGCTGTGCTGATGTTCTTGCTTTCTGAGTCCTGTTCTGAGTGAAGTAGTAGCCTCGGGTCTGCTCCTGGTGTGGAATCTCCAGTAGTGACTTAGAATGATCAGGGTCACAGTGTCCTTGGGTGGAGCCTCTACTCAACCAGTGGAGCTGAGTGGAGAAAGCCATCTGTCAACGTCTTAGGGGTCCTCACATAGAAGTTAGCCTCTGCCACAGTTGCTGAGAGTTAGAGGTGAACCAGCAGTGAAAGTGCATGCCCATCCTGGGAAGATTCCCATCTCTGCCTGGAGTTGAGGGTCCCAGGAATTGTGGAGACTAGGAGTCCTGTATGGTTACTTACATCCATGCAGATCAAACCTTTCTTTCCTCACATTGAACTAGGTCATATGAGCCACAGAGGAGATAAATGATGGCCCAGGGCCACTCAGTCTTGCTGCCTTAATTTTTTTGTCAACCACAATTTAGTAGTGTATTGTCTTCATTTGCTTCCATGGAGATGTCATGAGACATGGAATGGTCAAACCTTTAGACTTTTCAGTGGCTATATTTGTCTTTGGTAGGAAGAGATCTGCTATGTTCTTCACAGTGACTGAAACTGTGGGCTTTATCTTCTATTTTGACTTTTGGTTGGAGGGATTGTCTTAAAGCACACGCTGCATGGCACATTATGTGTAGAGACTCTGTAGAGGCAGTTCAGTTTCATGGTCAAGATGTACAATTCTGAACCCAAGTGTTTTGTATCCCTCTATACTTAGACATCACTGGAAAAGGGTGTAGGTAATTTGTCATTAAGTTACATACTGTATATAAATGAGTATGGTGGGAGAAAAAAGTATCCATCGGGTGTTATCTCACTGTATTATAAATTAAATTTAATTCTGTATTTGGTAATATACATTCTTCTCTCTATTATTGAAGAATTCTCTCTCCAGAAGCCAAATTTAGGCATTTAAAATTACCCAGAATTGGGCAAGGCAGACACAAGGCAAGTACTAACGTTACAGAGCCCATTCAGATGAAGTGTATATAGACAATTGAAAGTCTTTGTTCCAGCCAGTAGGTACCATACTCAATTGTTCCAGGATTTAGGTGTGGCCCCAAGTGTCTGGAACATGGGTTTTTGAGGGCAGAGACTTCATTTAGGCATCTCATTTGTAAGCTGCCGAAGGGTGCTCCACAGAGACAGCAGTTTGAAGCAATCAGTTTAATCATAAGCCAAGATAAGCAGCTAGCCAGCCATAGTGGGTTCTACACAAATAGAGAGTAAAGATAAACAGTTAGCTAGAGGAAGTTCTGCACAAATAAGCAGTTTCAACAAAGGCTAAGAAGTTTTCCAGGACATCCTGACCTTTAATTCCTAGAATAGAGTTGGGTAGTTTTCCATGGGATTCTCCATCAAGAAGGTCAGATTCTAGTTAAACCTGGGCCCGACCTCAGCAGGGGTACAAGATGGAGGAACCTCTCCACTGCCTTCCTATTATGACAATAGGAAGAAAAACTAGGAAAGCTCACAGTCATGTTTTGAAAATTCTGAAATGTCCCCTTATGTTAGTTTGAACATATGTCACATGTCTGAGGAACCCTGTTTTGGGGAAGTTATAGTGTCTGCATGGTAAAGTTGGGTCAGTATGTGATAGCCCTACCCTACTTGTATCCCATTCCTGTTCTGCTTCCTGCCTGCTGTGATGAAAATGGACTGACACACACTTGCTTCCAGGATCTGTTTCTGCAGGCCTCCCTCATCTTGAGGGACTGCATCCTTTGAAACTGTGAGCTCCAATGAATCTTTCCTCATTTGAGTTGCTCGGGCATGTCTTTTGTCACGGCATAGAAGAAAACAACCCATTCACTAGTGGAGAAATAATACATGGGCAGAAAGCTTAAAGGGAATAGAAAGGATAGCTAAAAGCAGAGAGCTCCACATGGAAATGCTGGGGTGGTGTGTACCTTGCTGTTCGGGAGGAGAAAGATGGTCCCATTTGAAAGAGAAGAGTGAAAGAGTCAGGGAGTTTCAGAGGAGGAATGGCTTATAAAGGCTTTCTTTGTACTATGCACAGGTGTCAACTTCTTCTTTCTTTTTTCTTTTTTCCAGAGCTGGGGACCGAACCCAGGGCCTTGCACTTGCTAGGCAAGCGCTCTACCACTGAGCTAAATCCCCAACCCAGCTGTCAACTTCTTTAAGAGGAACGAAGGCACTTTATAATACCACTCTATCTTTTTTTCCTTTTTGCTAGGTGATACTTAGCTATGCTTCTCTGTGTAGAAATTCACACAGGGACCGATCTGTACATATTTCTCATTCTTATTACTTCTCAATAAGAACATACTAACTGTACTTCTACCTACTTTTCTTCTGTAGATTTCTCCCAGGAATTCTGACTACAAATAGTATTGGTCTTAATATGGGGTTTAGAAAAGCATCAAAACTAGTTTTTTTTTAAAAATTAAATTATTTTATTTATTTATATTCCAAAATTAACCCCCTTCCCTGCATGGCCATGTGTCCTGACAAAGAGACAAGTAAGAGTAAAAATCAGATTTATCAATGCAGCCACATGGAAAAGGAGTAAATAAAAGGGTTCAGTGACCCCCAAGTTTGCCTGAAGGGCTACTGATGTCGTCTAGTTTAAATAGAAGGTAAAAGGTGTGTGTAATTAAGTAGTCCTCAAGCAGTGGCTCTGCCTACCGTTAATTATTATCTCAGATCTGGTTTGTCTTCCAAGGTGTTCAATAATGTCAGAACTGTGGGAATTCTCTCCCAGGGTGGAATGGTGGTGGTGGTAGTGGTGGTAGTAACTTCCTTCTTTGTGTGACATCAGAGACTTCCTGAAATTTTCTGCCTCTACCTTGCTGATTTTTGAATCAGGAAGGACTGCAGAGTAGAGAAAAACTCCTCCAGGGGCTGGAGAGATGGCTGGGCAGTGCTTGAGGTCAGACCCAGAACTCAGGTACGCAACCACCTGTGGCTTCTGCTCAAGCGGATTTGATGCCTCTGTCCTCACTGAACATTTATGTCCCTGTACACACCCACATGTACGCATCCCTCACCCCCAGACCCACATACATGAGAAAGATCTTTATGACTTGTGCTGGTTCATTTTGTAGACTTGATAACTAACCTAGATGTATCTGGTAAAAGGGACCTCAGTGTAGCATGTGCCTCCATCAGACTGCCTGAAGGCAAGTGTGCAGAATATTTTCTTGAGCAGGGCAGATGGTCCTTGATTGTATAAGACAGCAGGCTGAGCAAACACATCAAGCATTGTTCCTCTGTAACTTCTGCTTTAATTCCTAACCCTAGGTTCTCATCCTACACTCCTGCCTTGGCTTCCCCTGATAGTGAACTATAACCTATAAGGCACACACCCTTTCCTCTACATGTTGCTTTTGTTCATGGTGTTTATCACAGCAGTAGAAACCTAAGGTGCCCATAGAGCTGCCCACAAGTTGTGCACAGAGCTCCAGAGTCCCTGCTTTCAGGAGTTGTTACCCTTGCTGGGATGAGTTTTTGGTGATTCAGATGCCTTTGTATTTATTGTCCATGATCTTGAATGTAACCCCAGTACATTCGTTGCTTCATGAAGTACTATTGTTACTTTGTTCTCTCACAAGTTCCCTGTCTAGGAAGATTAGCTGTTTGTTTATATCTCCCTACCAATCAGCACTAAAATGAGAAATCCCTAGCAAGCTGCCTGTCTCTGCCTCTCACAGTGCTAGGGTTACAGCCAGACCCAGCCATGCCCAGCTATGTCTAGCCTTTTATGTGGTGCTGGGGATTTAAACTTGGAAAGCAAGTATTCTCATCATTGAGCCATTTCTCCAGTCTCCAAAACGTTATTTTTAATTGATAAGTAGTAGTTGTACATATTTATAGGAATAGCCTATAGCATTTTAGCAAACAGATACAATGTGTAATGACTAAATCAGAGTAACTTGCACACATCCATATGCAAAACCCCCAAGATAATCTAAAACAGTTTATTCTTGTCTTAAATTTTTAAAAACCTAATTTTGAGAATATTATATATGTTTACAGTATATGCATTATTCTCCACCTGAATTCCTTCAATTCCTCTCCTGTCCCTCAGATACATGACCGTTTTGTCTTTAATTATGACATATACATTTAGATCATATATATATGTGTATATATATATAATTAGATCATTTAATGTTGCCCTGAAGAAGACTAATTCTCTCCTTAGCAACCACTAATTGCCTTAGCTCTTCTAGGATTGAATCCTTGTGAGAATTCTCCAATTCACATTGACATGTATCATTTCTAGGTCTTGGTTAGGCAATTCTGTTGTTGGGTGATTTCCTGGGTGCAGCTTCCTGGTCCTGTATAGAAGACAGTTCCTGGTGGCAGATGTGTCATCCTGGGCCTCTATCTTTCTGCACCCTCTTCCATGATGCTTCTTCAGCCTAAGCTATAGGGGTTGTGTCGTAGTTTTACAAATCGGGACAGGACACCTCACAAATCTTAAAAGAGTTTCTTAGCAAAACAGAACTGGACGAAAACGTCCTTTGATCTTTCTCTTAAGTATCACTTAAAATCCTCCCTTGTACTCTGAGGTAGGAATGCTTGGCCTGATTACAAACACAAGGCTTTGGAACTAGTGATCTTATTTAGGTATGCTAATTTTACATATGCAACACGGAGCTTACGTGAATACAGCACACCAGAATGTCTCCTGCCGCTCTTAACTGCATCCAGCCTTCTCCATATAGCCACAGGGATAGCCAGAGTGAGGCTTAGGAAGGGTCAGCATGCCAAGGACGTCCTTTGACAAATGATATATCTGTACAGCTGGAAACCACAGCTGTATGTTGAGCTACTACTCAGAGGGATACTCAGATAGTATTCTAACAGGGGAAGAAGTAGTTTGCAAACTGCAGAGGAATTATTTGTGTGCTACCAGCGGCTACGAGAACTCCAGAGTTATTCCATTACTAAGTATCTTTCGAGCTACCTATCTATCTACCTGTCTGCCTGCCTACCTGCTTGTCTACCTTCCAACCATCTACCTATACTTCTCTCCCTCCTTGCTTATAATCTAGCAGTAATCATTGACTAATTATCTGCCATCACTTTGGCTATCAATATTGTCTCATTTATTGAATCTTCAGGTGTTGTTTTTTTGGAATCTGGTGTAGTGTTTAAAAGAAGATTTCTTCAGAAACACAGCCAACATATTATTGTACTATTAGAAATAAAACTTAAAATCATTTTCTTGTCTGTAGATTTGTATTAAAGTTTGTTCATGGGTCTGAGGTGATAGCTCAGTGTTTCCTTGGTGTGTGTGTGTGTGTGTGTGTGTGTGTGTGTGTGTGTGTGTGTCTGTGTATGTGTATGTATGTGTGTGTATGTGTATGTATGTGTGTGTATGTGGTGTGTGTGTGTGTGTGTGTGTGTGTGTGTGTGTGTGTGGTGTGGTGTGTTACTGCTTCAGTCCTAGGAACTACAGGCAAACAAAATCCATTCATTAAATGAAACATAAAGGCTATGCTATCCAAGTATCATTTCTTTGGAAAGTTCATCCTTTGATGGTGTAAGAGTAAGAAGGTTTTAGAGTAAAGGTCCACATGGAACAGGTTCAGAGAAGCAGGAGCCTCTTTGCTCAGTTCACTAGCAAACTGCACTGGAGATAAAAAGTGAGCACCAATGACAGAACCCTCCATGGGTTCATTGTGTAAATGACTTATAAAATAATAGAGGTTGTTAATCATGTTGCTGTCAGGTCAAAGATGCTGGAAACCAAGGAGTTGAAGACTGCCTGAGAGACAGGGTCATTACTCGGGGTATGGCTGCTTTGTTCTTTGATTTGGTAATCATACTGCAGAAACCCAGCTGGATTACACTTCCTGGAGATTCTGCCACATGCATGTCAAACCTGACAATATGAGGCAGGCTGAGGAAGGAAAATCAAAAGCAAACATGGATGTGACTTTGGGAGAACACAATCTAGAAAGTTACTGTCCCTTTCCCTTGTCTCCTTATCCCAAGCCATGCACAGTAGAGTTACACAGAGGAATACATTTTGGGAAGAGTCAAACTCTTTTGATTGTCAAATAAGTAATCCAGGATCCACAGTGAATGTGTCTTGCCCATGGTATACACTGAGAGATTAAAGTCAGGGCTACATCAAATGGCCCTGACTGCTGATTCTGTCTCCTTTAAGAGGCACTCCACTGCCATCACAGAAATGGATGTTTTTCTTTCTCCTATGTATACACATGTGCATGTGTGTATATGTATATATAAATACACATAAAATTATATAATGTATATCAACCACTTCCATGGAGAACATAATCCTATGTAGCTATAGACATGCAGAGAGCCTCTGAAAAATCTACAAAAAACCACATAGATAAACTTGTGATGAACATACAATTGGCTTTGTTCTCTGGTTTCATAACAATATTTTCAAAATATTATTGAAGTAAACACAGAGCATATTTTTAAATCCTGTGTGCTTCAGTCATTAGCTGGCAATGGCTCACAGTCCTACATTTATTCAGTCCAAGGATGTAAGTCCTAGACACTGGCTGGTTCAATACTACAAAGTGGTGCAAGCAAAATTTCCCCTGAAGTTCACAAGACATGCATTTCCCAGTGTGGAAGGTATAAGAGACTCCCACAACCAGAATCAGAGGGATTCATATATGGCTCCTAATGTATTTAAAATATCCACATGGTCTTATGGACAATTCCATCAAGTTTTCCAAGAACAGATTATTTCAGTTCTTGACTCATAATAAAATTTAGTTCTTAACCAAAATATATGAACACAAAAATGGACCTTATTTTTTTTCTTGAGATTAGATCTAGCTATGTAGCCCAGAATGGTCTCAAATTCAATCTCACTGTTGTCTGCTTCTCCTTTAAAAGTGCTGGGATTACAGGGGAGTGTCACGGTGCCTGATGCAAAGTGCACTTACTAACAGAGGACTACATAGCCACACACTGTATAATCCATACACTGTATAATCCAGTTGGCCATTTTGAAAAAAAATTTTTTTTGAGACATAGTTTCTCTATGTAGCTCTGTCCTGGAACTGGCTCTGTAGAGTAGACTGTCCTCAATTTCAGAGATTGGCTTGCCTCTGCCTCCGGAGTGCTTGAACTAAAGGCATGTGCCGCCATAGCTGGGCCCATTTTTACTTCTTCAAACTTACCTTCTTCTTTAAAAACAAACAAACACAAACAAACAAACAAACAAACAGAAAAACCTTTTAAAATTGACTCTTTGTGAATTTCACATCATGCACCCCCATCCCTCTCATCTCCCTGTGCTTCTTTATCTGCCACTTCCCTTGTAACCTCTCCCCAAAAGAAAATAAGAAAGAAAAATAAAAAGAAATAAGCAAAACAAAATGGAGAAAGGAACTCATTGTGGAAGCTACAGTGTGTTACAGCGTGTCCCACAGTATACATGTGATGGTTTGAATATGCTTGGCCCAGGGAGTGGCACTATAAAGAGGTATTGCCTTATTGGAGTAGGTGTGGCTTTGTTGGAGGAAGTGTGTCATTGTGGGCAAGGGCTTTAAGACCCTCATCCTAGCTCCCTGGAAGCCAGTCTTTTCCTAGCATTATTTAGATGAAGATGTAGAACTCTCCAGAGCCTCTGGCACCATGCTTTCCTGGATGTTGCCATGCTCCCTCCTTGATGATAATGGACTGAACCTCTGAGCCAGCCCCAATGAAATGTCCTTATAAGAGTTGCCTTGGTCATGGTGTCTGTTCACAGCAGTAAAACCCTAACTAAGACAATACCCTTCAGTCCAGACATCCTTACTTGCAAATGTTCATTGCAATGAGTCATTGGTCTGGTTTGAGCCTTGGGTTTTGGCTATACCATCAATACTGAATCATCACTGGGACTCCTCTTGAATATCCTGTTGTTGTAGGACTGGCCTTTTCACATTATCCAGCATTGATGAAGTAGGTATGGGGATGTACCAACTCAAAACCCTGGATATGGATCTGGGTGCAGCTGAATTGGTCAGTCTGCCAGCTTCCCTGCACCTGAACCCTCAGGGTGAGCTCTCCAGCGTTGCCTGACTAGCTCTTTCAGTGCTGTGGCTGACAAGGGGCGGGCAGGGTCAGCTCTCCCACTCTCATGCCCTCAGGGTGGGGTGACTCACTTCTACCCACACCACCAAAGTGAACTCTATTTTACTGCCCAGTCAAGGTGCAGGGTCAGCTCTCTGGACTGCTGTAGCTGGTGAAGGGCAGGGCTGGCTCTCCCATCCTCTTGACCTGGGGCCAGCCTTCCTAACTGCCAGTAGGTAGCAAAGGGTGAGGGGAACATCTCCTTGGTGCCTACCCCACCTCACTACAGAAAAATGGTGTGGCCAACTCTCTTGGGCTCATGTCCTCATCCAACCCCTCTCCCTCCAGGCTAGCTCTACAGTGCAGACCAGCTTCCCAAGTATGGCAGCCATGAAGGACAGGACCAGTTCTTCATAATCCGTTGACTTCAATGTATTCCCAGATGGTAGCCCAGACCAGGGACACCAACATGGTCTTTAGTGGTAATATGAGCCATAGACATTGCCACAGACCTCTGCTTCTTCATGGCCACAGACACAGCCTAGTCAAGCTTGTCTTGGAAGTCACTGGCCAGATGTATTTGGACAAGGGCTGCTCCAGTGGTTCCTGTTGCACCCAGCGAGACAGCAAGGCACAGTCCAATGAGCAGAGGGATGAAGACCTCTCTCTTCTTCTGGCTTCCTCCCATCTGCAAGGCGAGTTCTTCAGGTTCATAGAGATAAACCTGGGGGACAATTATCATTGGGGGTGCAGCAACCTTGAAAAGGGGGGTTAATACAGGCACCTGTAGTGCCTTGGCACCAGAGGAGGAAAGGAGGGTTAACACATACTGATTTGGTGATGGTGATGTCATAGACACATGTAAGTTGGGGTTTTGAGGAGGTTTCTACAAGGCAAAGGAAGGGGTATAGGTCAAAGAGAGGAATGTCCTATGCTTTCCTCATGGATAGGGGTCCATTGAAGTCATGAAGGGAAATGTTAATGGGAATGGCCCCTGTCACGTAGCTACAGCCCCTCACGTCCCCTGTAGAGAGGTTTGTGGCCATCATGTAGGAGCAGCACCTCAAGCCCTCCCACATGTAGATAAGGCATCCCCATTGTGCAATGGCATATTAGAATTTCTAACTCTTGTCTATTTTTACCTGAGAACCCATTGATCATCTACTTACTATTTTCTTCCCAACCCTCTTAAGTCTTGGATAATTCATTTTGTTCCATACATTAATAGAAGCATGTTATACTTGTCTTTCTATGCCTGGCTTACTCAATGCTTAACACAATGCTCTCATGTTTTATCTATACTGCTACAAATGATAGGATTTCATTCATTATTCCTGCAGGATCCCAAGGCTTATGTGTATTGCCCACTTTCAGCTCATCAGTTGATAGAAAGACAAGTTGTTTTCATTTATGGATACTTTAATGAGTGCTATACTCAATATAGGGATGCAGATATCCCAGAAAAATACCCATTCACTTGTATTTCAGTGTCTGGGGTAGCTGTCATATAACTTTTTTGCTTAGATGAACCAGTGTGGCATGATATCTTACACTGTTGCATTTATTCTTAGAATATCTTCCACAGAACAATTAAAGCATACCACTTGTTTACATATCTATGAACCTATTGTCTATTCCTCATTGTTTTCTATACCCTCTCTTAAGTTCTGATCTGTGGCCTGTTACATACATGCTTCATATAGTCCTATTTATTTATTTTGGTTTTCAAGACAAGGTTTTCTTTGTAGCCCTGGCTGCTCTAGAACTCTCTCTGTAGACCAGGCTGGACCTGAACTCACAGATACACCTGCCTTTGATGCTTAATGCTGGGATTAAAGTATACCACTGCCACATGGCATCCCATTCTGTATTTTTTAGAGTAATCATCAACAATCATGTTTCCTGACTGGAGCCTGGATTAAGAGTGGACACAATGGATTAAGATGCTAGAGATGGACTCATTTGGAGGCCTCAGGACACAGGAATGGAGGAACAGTTTGGGGCAGAATCCTTCTGGTTTCTGCCCATGCCCTGAGCTGACCCTGTGCCATAGCTCTCTGTACTCAGATCCCTCTGGGAGAGAGATGGTCTCCCAGAAGTGTTGACACACTCAAGAGCAGAGGCGAGACCACCATTTCTGCTCACATTCCTCACCTAAGAGAAACCTTCACTGAGCCCTCAGGACACAGGAATCGAGGAGCAGTCTGGGACAGGATCCTTCAAATTTATGTCTGTGCACTGAGCTGACCCTTTGCCACAGTTCTCTGTACCCAGGTCCCACTGGGAGAGAGCTGGTCCCCCAGTAGTGCTGACACATAGGCTTACAGGAGAGTCAAGCCACTGTCAGAGACAGCAAGACCAGCTAATACTGGAGATAAGCAGATGGCAAGAGGCAAGGGCAAAGAACCTAAGCAACAGAAACCAAGGCCACTTGGCAACATCAGAAGCTAGTTCCCCCACCACAGCAAGTCCTGGATAAAAAAGCAAGATTTTGATTTAAAAGTACAACTCAAGATGATGTTAGAGGACTTTAAGAAAGACATAAATAACTCCCTTAAAAAATACAGGACAACACAGGTACACAGGAAGAAGCCCTTACAGAGGAAACACACAAATCAACCAACGGGTGAAGGAATTGAACAAAACCATTCAGTAATTAAAAATAGAAATAGAAACAATAAATAAACCACAAAGGGAGACAACCCTGGAAATAGAAAACCTAGGAAAGAGATCAAGAATCAAAGATTCAAGCATTACCAACTGAATACTAGAGATAGATGAGAGAATCTAAGGGGCAGAAGGTACCATAGAAAACACTGACACAACCATCAAAGAAAATGCAAAACACAAAAAAGCTCCTAACCCAAAACATTCAGGAAGTCCAGGACACAATGAGAAGATCAAACCTAAGGATAATAGGTGTAGAAGAGAACAAAGATTCCCAGTAAATATCTTCAAACAGTTATAGAAGAAAATGTCCCCAACTTAAAGAAAGAGATGCCCATAAACATAAAAGAAGCCTACAGAACTTCAAGTAGATTGGACCAGAAAAGAAATTCCTCTTGTCACATAATAGTCAAAACATCAAATGCACAAAACAAGGAAAGAATTTTAAACGCAGTAAGGGAAAAATGTCAAGTAACATATAAAGGCAGATCTATTAGAATTATACCAGACTTCTTACCAGAGACTATGAAAGCTAGAAGATCCTGGGCAGATGTCATACAGACCCTAAGAGAACACAGATGCCAGCCCAGGTTACTACATCCAGCAAAACTCTCAACTAACATAGTTGGAAAAAACCAAGGTATTCCATGACAAAACCAAATTTACACAATATCTTTCCACAAATCCAGTCCTACAAAGGATAATAGTTGGAAAACTCTAGTATAAGGAGGGAAACCACACCCTAAAAAGCAAGAAAGTAATCTTCTTTCAACTAATCCAAAAGAAGATAGCCACACAAACATAATTCCACTTCTAACAACAAAATAACAGGAAACAACAATCATTGGTCTCTAATATCTTACAATATCAATGGACTCAATTCCCCAATAAAAACACATAGATTAACAGACTGGATACATAAAGAGGACCCAACATTTTGCTGCATACAGGAAACACACCTTAGTGACAAAGACAAACACTACCTCAGAGTCAAAGGCTGGTAAAAATTTTTCCAAGCAAATGGTTCTAAGAAACAAGCTGGAGTAGCCATTCTAATAGCAAATAAAATAAAATTTCAACCAGAAGGACACTTCATACTCATCAAAGGAAAAATCCACCAAGATGAACTCTCAATTCTGAATATCTATGCTCCAAATGCAAGGGCCCCTATATTCATAAAAGAAACCTTCCTAAAACTCAAAGCACAGATTGTACCTCACCCAATAATAGTAGGAGACTTCAACACCCCACTCTCACCAGTGGACAGATCATGGAAACAGAAATTAAACAGAGACATAAAGAAACTAACAGAAGCTATGAACCAAATGACTTTAACAGATATCTATAGTACGTTTCATCCTAAAACAAAAGAATATACCTTCTCAGCACCTCATGATACCTTCTCCAAAATTGACCATATAATCAGTTACAAAACAGGTCTCAACAGATACAAGAAGAATGAAATAATTCCATGCATCCAATCAGATCACCATGGACAAAGACTGATCTTCAATAAAAACAAAACAACAGGAAGCTGAACAACACTGTACTCAATGATAACTTGGTCAAGGAAGAAATAGAGAAATTAAAGACTTTTTAGAATTTAATGAAAGGCACAACATACCCAAACTTATGGGACAGAGTGAAAGCAGTGCTAAGAGGAAAACTCATAGCTCTGAGTGCCTCCCAAAAGAAACTGGAAAGAGCATACACTAGAAGTTTGACAGCATACCTAAACGTTCTAGAGCAAAAGGAAGCAAATACACGCAAGAGGAGTAGATGGCAGGAAATAATGAAACTCAGGGCTGAGATAAACCAAGTAGAAACAAAAAGAACTATACAAAATAAATAAACAAAACCAGGACTCAATTCGGGTGACCTTAGCCCTAAAACCCAGCAGTGTGGAGATATAATCTAAAGAGACCACTTCCAGTATTTGGACAGTGCCCCCAGTTGAGAGATGTGGACATAAACCCACCTTCAAAATTTCGACCCCAAATTGCTCCTGTCTAAAAGAAATGCAGGGATAAAAATGGAGCATGGACTGAATGAACGGCTGGCCAGTGACTCGTCCAACTTGGGATCCATCCTATGGGTTCACACCAGTCCCTGACACTATTACTCATGCTATGTTGTGCTTGCAGACAGGATCCTACCATGGCTGTCCTCTGAGAGGCTCTACCCAGGAGATGACTGAGACAAATACAGATACTGACAGCCAAGCATTGGGCTGAAGTCAGGGGCCCCTATGGAAGAGTTAGGGAAAGGATTGAAGGAGCTGAAGGGGATGGCAACTCCATAGGAAGACCAACAGTGTCAGCTATCCTGGACTCCTGGCAGCTCCCAGAAGCTTAAACCACCAATCAAATGGCGTATAGGGTCTGCTCTGAGGCCCCCCACACATAGGTAGCAGAAGATTACCTTGTCTGGCCTCAGTGAGAGAGGGGAGAATGCTCCTAATTCTGTAGAGGCTTGATGCCCCAGGGAGGAAGGATGTCCAGGGGGCACCTTCTCAGAAGCAAAAGGAGAGGGGTTGGGGAAAGAACTCTTCGAGGGAAGGGAAGCAACATTTAGGAAGTAAATAAAATAATTCAATAATAAAACAGATGCTAGAGATGTGCTTCACTTATGATTTTTGTCGGAAATGACTTGCCTAGCCTCCCCACCCTCCGTTAAAGCATTGGCTACCAGCCGTTAGATGCCACAGTACCCATACTCTCTATTGATGATGTTATTTAATGTTGATTTGACTGCTCTGTTGCCTATCCAGGAGCCACAATGCTCTGGGATTTCTTTTTGTGAAGTAGTGCCATTAAAGCCATTCTGAATAATTTTTTTATTACTATTCTAGTATTTTTTTTTACTTTGCATTGTTAGAGAATAAGTATGTCTTTTCCCCCTCTTTTTTTTTTAAATTAAAATTGTCTTGAGCAGGTGGGTGCAGAGACCAAGGAGGTCAGAAAAGGGCATCAGATCCTTTTGGAACCCGCATTAAGGCAGTTGTGAACTGTTTGACATGGGCCCTGAGAACCGAAGTAGGTTCCCTTGAGAGAACAGTGCCCATTCTTAGCTGCGGAGCCAGCCCTCCATCCCTTTGGTAACTCTTTTCTGTCTCTCTTTTGTTACTTACAATTTTGGTATATTCACATTTACAATGATGTTTAGACTTCCTTGAAGTCATGGAATATTTTTTTTCATATTTGTCTTCTTAGGATGGTGGTCACAGATACTGAACTGCAGATTTGCAGATTCATTTGTCTACCCGTTCCAGCGTTCTGTAATCATCTCTTTGATCACATTTTTTTTTGTTTTGTTTTAAACAGCATATACTGTTGTTCGCCAATAGGAACTTAAAACGACTCAGTAATATACCGCTGCAGCATCAGGATTCAGGAAAGAGAATCAGGATTATTTCTTCAGGTTTCAGGCTTCACAGCTACATAGCGAAACCTTCTTTCAAAAATCCCCAACCAACAAAGCAACTAACCAACAACCAAGACATTTAAAATTCCTTTTAAAAAGACATGTGTTTTGCCTGGAGTCCAGCATTCGTTTGTTTCCTGTGCTCTGGACGAGGGTCCACTAGAGGGCACTCTTACATAAGCGACCACACTTAGACCCATGCTCTGAAGCTTTTTCCTTTAATAAGCAATTGATCCTGAAAATCTTCCGTTTCTCAACCCCGACCCTACCAGCTTGATCACTACCGTCAGCTGTCGTCCAGCGAGAAAGCAAAGTCACCATTTCGACTTGTGGTGAGATTTCTGTGAAAGACAAACAACAGGATGGGCTGCTAGTAGTTGCGTGCACAAGGCTCACTATGTGCTATTTTGATGACTGAGCCCCTTTCAGAAAAACCGTGCCTGTAAATTGGGAATCGCAATTAGCATGCATTTGAAATACCTTGTGTTATAGATGACATTTTATTGACATTTGGTATTTATAGAGTTTTTGCCAGGAAATCATCCATTAAATCTGGGCAAGTCTAAATGCTAGAGTGTGCAGTTAAGGATAGACTGACTTAATAGGGGTGTAGTTATTCCTGAAGCCTGTAATATTTGCCATGGACTTCATCCCTGTATCTACCTTGACGTTGGAGACACTAGAAAGCAAGTTTTTTGAGATGTGAGTGTCCTTGAAAGTAATTCGAGATGAATGTGCATTATAGAGAAATTACCTTATCGTTCCTTTAGAACAGTGTGTCGGAATCACCCAACTACAGAGCATTTGGGAGATTCAAAAGCCTGAGTAGAAAGGATAATTCTATATTCACTATACAAGTAGCAATTACCTTTATTAGCACTATTATTTAAATGCTGGGAAATGTACCCTAAGTGACATAATATTAGAATAAGTTAATACTGCTTTTTTCTTTCTAAGCTTTCAACATGCTTTCAATCAAGAAGTTCTTAACCCAGTCCTTTTGGATGTTCATAGCTAGAATCCGATGCAGTCAGATTCACAGTTCTTGTGCTAAGGTGGTAATGGAACCAGTTTTTCAGATCAAGGCAGTGAATCAGTCTACCAAAGCCAACCAACTATGCAATAGCCATTAGTTCTCAGCACTTTGCCGCATAAGTTTTGGACTCACTGAGATGGCTTAGTGGTTAAGAGCACTGGTTGCTCTTCCAGAGGTCCTGAGTTCAATTCCCAGCAACCATGTGGTGGCTCCCGACCATCTTTAAAGGGATCTGATGCCCTCTTGTGGCCTGCAGGTGTACATACAGACTAATAAGTTTCTGCATTAATCATCACTTAAATGTAAAAAGAAGCTCTTTGACCATGGCTACAAGCAGCACTAATCTATGGGTATCAATTCAAACATTCAGAACAGGGCGTGTTCAGCAAACTTTATGGAAGAATCAGGGGCTGGTGAGGTGCGCTAATGACAGAATTGTTGCAAGCAGGGGCAAGTGGCAGCTCTGGCTCTATGCACAAAAGACATTCACCCAATCCCCAAAGACATGAAAACTGGAGGAGGGCTAGTTGAAAAATCATCAGGGTTAGGAAGGAAAAAGAGAAGGCAATATGGGTGTGTACAAGAACAATATGTTGTACTCATACATGAAAGTGTCAAAAATAAAATCAAGGAAAAAAAAAAGAGAAAGCACTTCCAATCAAAACACACTCTTCAAAAGAGAAAAGAATAAATTCTTCAAAAGTAATCCAGGTTTTGTGGCGCATGTACATAGTTCCAGAACTTGGAGGGTGAGGCAGGAGGATTGCTTCAATTTATGGCCAACTGGTACTTCAGAGTGAGACCTTCTTTTTAGAGCAAAACAAACAACAATAGCACCAAACCAAACCAAATAAACAACAACAACCTCCCCTGAAAACAACACCAACAAACCCAACCGGAGCGACAGTATGCCATCGCGCTATTTTCTTCTTGCACATCTATGCTATGCAGTCACTATTTCTGATCCCCTCACATTGTCCAATGTGGTTTGGTGTGCTGTAAAGAGGAAAAACATTGAACACAGATCCATCCAAATGATAAAACAGTAAGGATAGAAGCCTCTTTCCAAAACTGCTCCTTTAATGACTATTTATTTAACCGGTACAATCTGCACACTAAGCATCTCTTTGATTTTTGTACATAATTGCCTGTTTGAGGACCTTTTTTCCTACGGTGATTATGTCAGTTAAGAAACAACAGCATTTACATATACAAGCCACAAGGCGGCACTCTGAACTCACCTAAACATCAGGGGTGTGTGTGTGTGTGTGTGTGTGTGTGTGTGTGTGTGTGTGTGTTTTCCATTTTTGCATCTGGGGACAGTAGGACTGCCTTAAAGGATAATTACTTCTGAGATGGAATTTTATCAGCTGACTCTCGGGGGAGTGGTAATATGCAAACACTTATTAAAATGTGGTGGGAAGTGGCAATTCTACCTAAGTTAAATTAGACAGATGCAAACAAAACCAAAGCCTTTCTGGGCTTATTTGTTCCTTGTTTGAAGGTGAGTATGATGTGGCAGTTTCTATCCATGTAGGAGACAGAATGGAATGAGGGAGGGAAATTCTCAGTTTACCAGTAGCTCTGACAAACACAGCTGTAAGCAGCTTATTACTTAGGTTCGACGTGTGTGTGTGTGTGTGTGTGTGTGTGTGTGTGTGTGTGTGTGATGCTTTTGAGCATATTTTGTATATTAATTACCATATCAGGAAAGCATGAAATAAAGTATATCACAAGATATTTATACAAATATGAACCAATTGAAAGCAGCAGATCATAAGCGGGAGAGGAAAAGCAACAGAAATGGAGCTCACAAGAGTTGAGTTGTGCTTGTTTCTCTGCCTCTATTTATGTCTATATATAACTACTTTTTCCATGCTACAACTGAAGAAACAAAAATTGAGGGTCAGATTGGAGCTAGGCAACTGCTGGACAGAATCTGGTGGAACTTGGATATGTTATTGCTTCTTCAGTCTTGCTTCTCCAGCTTGGCTTTGAGATAAGGATGGGGAAATTGGTTCACTCCACACATCATGACTCAACACTTGTGTGGTTCTACATAGTTGGGGAATTTGGGAAATTTCTTTCTTTTATTATTTATTTATTTATTTATTTATATATATTATTATTTTTAGCATTGTTCTAAGTTTAGTAGACGTAAATAGAGAAAGAGTTGTACTGGAGTTGCTGTTATTGCTTTCCTGTCGCTGTGGTTTGAGGCCCTGGCAAAAGCACCTGAAAGGAGTTATTTCGGTTCACAGTTCAAGGACTGACTCTCATGGTGGTTAAGGATGGGCTTCTGCAGCTTGAAGCCTCTGGTCCCAGGACATCCAGAGTGAGGAAATGGAGATGTGTAAATCCTCACTGTTGCTCAACTGCTCAGCTCTCTTTCCATTTTATAAGGTTGAGATTCCCACCAGACAGAGTGGTTCTGCCTATGGTTGAGATGGGTCTTTCTACTTTAATTAGTGTAACCAAGATACCCCCTACCACAGGGATGCCCACAGGCTTGATCAATTTTCTAGGTAATTCTAGGGTCTGTCAAGTTGATGATTAGTACTAGGTATTAAAGAAGTGTTGGTTAAACTCAAGAGAAGAGAATGGAGACTTTTCCAGCAAGGTGACGCTGGCTACCCTTCTACGACCACATCGTAGCCTTCCTTTTATTTCTAGTCCTCGAGCAGATGGTGTGCATTTGCTTAGAATGTGCTCCTCCCACAAGAATCTTAGGAGCTCCTCAAAGTCAGTGACTCCACATCTTGTGTATGTTCCCCTAGAATGCAGAGCTCCTGTGCAGAGGGAGCTCTCAGGATTTATTTGTAGCATGATTACATGGATGAATACATAATGTACATGAGTTACCTTGTCATTTCTTTTTGGTGTTTGATGTCTAATTAGACACAATTCACAATATTTTAATGTGATGCCATTCCTACTTTGATATTAAGAAGTAGGTGAATTCTCAATGCTAGCTAAGGGTTTCACTGCATAAGGAAATCTTCTATAACTTCCTATTAAAAGTGTGAGCCTGTCTTATACACTAATGGGGACACAAACTAGTACAGTCGTTATGGAAACAGTATGGAGGCCTCTGTAATATTAAAAATAGACCCTCCTCTGCTCCCAATGATGAACCCAAAGGAAGTGAAGAGAAATCAGTATGTCCAAAAGGTGCTTGAAGAACTGGGCATGGTGATACATGTGTACAAGTTGAGCATTTAGGAAGCTGGGGCAGGAGGACAGACAGCAAGGCCATCCTAGTTTACATATTGAGACCTCATCTCAAAACAGACAGACAGACAGACGACAGACAGATGAACAGGACATGATCCTATTTTGTTTCTTGTAGTACTATTCACATCAGGTGTTATTTACCACCAACATAAATTTCTACTAGTAGGCTGATGGGTAAAGTAAACGTTGTTTATATACAGACCAAATTAGCAAAATGCATGAAGCCTTTTACTTGTGGAAACACGGATGGAGCTGGAGATTCTTAGCCCAGTACAGGAAGAAAAACAGGATGTAAGTTGAATCTGAAAAAAAAATCGATACTGTAGAAGTTGACAACAGTGAGGCTGTTCCATGCATTTGGGGACAATGGTGGGGGGTAGGAGAGGAAGTTCATGGCACAAAGTTACTGCTTGATAGAAGAAATAAAGTTTGGTCATCTGCAGCACAGCGAGGTATTCAGTTAACAAAAACGTGCGCCATACCTCCGAATTGCCACTAGAGGAATTAGGTTGTGCTCACTGTGCAGAGATGGATTGAGTTAAAGTGACGGATGGGCCCCTTAGCCTATTTGCTCACTAATTATAGAGTAATATAGACATAAGTTAAAGAATCACATTGTGTCTTATAAATACGTACAAATATGATATGACAACCAAGAAATTAATAAAAAATGTGTGTCTGCAGACCAACAGCATTGATGTCATCTGGGGTTCCCAGCTCAGGGTCCCCCAATCAATATTGGCACTGATAGACACCAAGATGTCCATTACAACTTAAGAATGGGAAAGTCAAAATAATTCAGACTTTCAACCAGACCTATGATTAGGTTAGACAGTTTGGCTTTAGTTTCTCTTGAGCAGAACAAAAGAAGAACAGTATGAGGCTTAGATGAAATTGAGACTTTCCTTTTGCCATTGAGGAGTGAATGCCTGCCTTTGTGCATGCTAAGCACAAACTCTACCAATGAGCTACAGCCCACACTAAAGGGAGTGCTATACATAGCCCTTGTCACTTGGCCATCTTATTCTCAGTACATCTACACACCTTTCTCCCAAACTGGAAGACTTTGATATTTATTTAAAGTTTACTTTATTTTTGGCAAGAACACTTAACATGGGCTCTGACCCCCTCGGCAATTTAAACTTCCCACAAGGCTTCTGCTAAGAAATCTACTGACGATCTTATAGAAGTTCCCATAAGGTGACAAAACATGTTTATGCCCTCACTGCTCTTGAAGTCTTTGAATGTTTCATTACAATTTATCAGGTATGGATTTCTTTCCATTTGTCTTGTTAGCATTCTTTGGGCTTGTTTTGGATTTGGATATCTAAGCCCATTCCCAGATTTGGGGAATAGTCAGCTGTTTCTTTGGCTTTCTTCTTGAATTCCTTTATGTATCTATTGGCCATCTTGAAGCTGTCTCAAATCACTTCAGTTGTTGTTGTTTTTCTTTTTCACTATTTCTTTTGCTCCTCAAATTGATTTATTTCCAAGGACCTTGGATTTGTTCATCCTTTTTTTTCTTTCCTGCTTGATGTAATCTGATATTGAGTACCTTCGTGAATTTTCACTTAGACTATTGTATCCTTAATCTCCATGATTTCTGGTATGGATTTAAAAATGCTTCTTTAAGGAATTCTTTGTTAGAGACTGACTCAGTTAGAGTTTCCATTGCTGTGAAGAAACATCATGACCACACCAACTCTTATAAAAGAAAACATTTAATTGGGCCTGGCCTACAGTTTCAGAGGTTCAGTCCATAATCATCATGATGGGAAACATGGCAATGTACAGGAAGACATAGTTCTGGAGGAGCCAAGAGTTCTGTACCTTGATCCTTGGTTCCATATTGGGTAGAGCTTGCTCATATATGAGACCTCAAAGTCTGCCTCCACAGTGACACACTTCCTTCAACAAGGCCACACCTCTTAATCGTGTCATTCCCTATGGGCCAAACATTCATACACATGAATCAATGGGAGACAAACCTATTCAAACCACCACAGGGATGGAAAGATAGCTCAGTGGTTAAGAACATTTGATGCTCTTACAGAGACCCTGGGTTTTGTCCTCAGCATCTACATGTTTTCTTACAGTTGCCAGTAAGTACAATTCCAAGGGATCCAACACCCTATTCTGACCTCAGTGAACACCAACCGCACATGTTGTATATATAGACAAAACACGATAGCCAGAAGCTGGAAACAACCTAGATGTCCCATGACAGAAGAATGAACACAGAAAATGTGGTTCATTTACACAATGGAATACTACTCAGCTATTAAAAAGGAGGACATCCTGAGTTTTGCAGGCAAGTGGATTGAACTAGAAAATGTCATCCTGAATGAGGTAACTCAGGTCCAAAAGGACTTGCATGGTATTTTGGCTAATAAGTGGATATTAGCCAAAAAAAGTACAGAATACCCAAGATATAGTCCACAGAACTCATAAAGGTTAACAAGCTGAAGGGTCCAAGTGAGGATGCCTCAGTTCTACTTGGGAGCGAGAAGAAAGCAACCACAAGGGGGGAGGGAGGGATGGAGGGAAAAGTGGATGGGGGTTGGGGGAGAGGAGAACATGATCTGGTATTGGGTGGGAGAAAAGGACTGAAGCCCTAAGGGCCAACAGAAAGAATGGAACAGTCAACCTCATGAGGTAGGTGGTTGGGAGGACCCTCCAGAGACCTGGCAGGTGGGAGACTCTCAGGGCTCAAATGGGGAGACCCTAGTTGAAAAGCCCTACAGTGGGGAGAGGGATCTTATTGAACCTACCTTCAGGAGAAAGACAGGGCATCAAGTAAGGGATGGGGTTGCTATTCCCACAGTCAGAGCTCTGACCCATAATTCTTCCTGTCTGAAAGAAATGCAGGGATGGAAATGGAGAAGAACTGAGGGAAAAAAGGTCCAGAGACAGGCCCAAAGTGGGATCCAGCTCAAGGAGAGGCCCCAAGACCTGACATCATTACTGAAGCTATGGGGCACTCACAAAAAGGGACCTATCATGACTGCTCTCCAAAAGACCCAATGAGGAGCTGAAAAAGTCAGATGCAGATGTGTGGACCCAACCAATGAACAGAAGCTGCTGACACCTCTGGTTGAATTAGGGAAAAGCTGGAGGAAGCTGAGGAGGAGAGCAACCCTCTAGGAAGACCGGCAGTCTCAGTTAACCTGGACCCCTGAAATCTCTCAGCACTGGATCACCAACCAGGCAGCTATTATCAGCTGGGATGAGGCCCCCAACACATATACAGCAGAGGACTCCTGGGTATGCGTTCAGTCAGAGAAGATGCACCTAATCCTCAAGAGAATGGAGGCCCCAGGAAGTTTAGAGGTCTGGTAGGGTTAGGTAGGGTTGAGACATCCTTGTGGAGACACAGGGTAGGAGGTGGGGAGGAGGTATGGGATGTGGTACTGTGGAGGGGGGTGGACTGGGAGGGGAATAAAATCTGGAGTATTAAAATAAATAAATAAAAATTAAAAAAATACTTTTAACGAGAGGACCTTGGATGAGATGGCCAACAGTGGGAAGAGGGAACATGTGGAGTCCACCTCCAGTAGAAAGACTGGGCATTGGGTGGAGGGATGGAGTTGCCATTCCACAGTTAGGAACTCTGACCTGGGATTGTTCCTGTCTGGGAGAACTGCAGGGACAAAAATGGTGAAGAGCCCGAGGGAAAGTAGGTCCAGTGACTGGCCCAAATTGGGATCCAGCTCAGAAGGCTCCAGGGCCTGACACTATTACTGACGCTATGGTGTGTTTACACAGGAAACTAGCATGGCTTTCCTCTGAGAAGCCCAACTGAGAAGCTGTCTGAGATGGAGACAGATACTTGTACCTGACCAATGGTCTGAAGTTGGGGGCCCTCGTGGTCGAATTGGGGAAAGGCTGGAAGAGATTGAGACCACAGGAAGACCAGCAGTCTCAACAAACCTGGACCCCTGAGATCCCTCGGACACTGAGCCACTAACTAGGTTGGATACACTGGCTAGTTGGAGGCCTCCTGACACATACACAGTAGAGGACTGCCTGGTCTGGCCTTAGTAAAAGAAGAATCACCTAACCCTTGAGAGCCTTGGGACCCCAGGGAGTGGGGAGGCCTGTTGGGGTGTAGGGAGGTGTGGGGGTGTAGGGATGGGAAGGAGGAATGGGATGGGGAGGTGTTGGAGGGCAGAATGGGAGAGGGGATAGTGACTGGACTATGAGGAAAGATTAAAGATAATAATTAAAAAAACTCTTTAAAATTGCTTTTTTTTTGTTGTTGTTGTTGTTGAACTTCTTTACTGTTCTCCTTTCTTGAACTTTGACAGTTACCTTGAATTCTTTGTCTGGGAAGCCAGATAACTCCATTTTATCATGTGAGTTGATGGAAGTTTATGTTTTGTTGTTAGGAACATCTTTACCCAATTTTCCTTGACTCTGTGCTGGTGTCTGAGGAGTTGACAAGGCGGACTCCTCTCACAGAAGTTAAGAACTGGCCTTGACTGGAAACAGATCCTCACCAACAGGGCTGGTCAGAGGTTCTGGAGGACACCTATACATTATTTTATTGCTGTTAAATGGTCTCTTCTCAATCACCTGGAACTGTATTTGGGAACTGAATTCCGGTGAAAGGGTCATCAACATCACTCTGCCAGCCTTGAGGTGCCTGGCTTTGTATTTGTATGAGGTGTAGGTTTTAATTAATTTTTGAGTTTCTCAGCCTGGGGATTTATCTGTGAGCTGTTGCTGAACCCAAATGTTTATGGCTGAAAAGGTGACTAGAGCTTCCTAAACCATTTTGCTAGTCTGTTTGGTTGGCTTTTTTCTTTCTCTTTTCTTTTTTAAAATTAATTATTACATTCGTTTACATCTCAAATGATATCCCACTTCACTGTTATTCCCCTCCACCAACCCCCCATTCCACATTTGCCCTCCCCTTTGCCTGTATGAGAGTGCTCCACTGCCCACCCACACTTCCCTGCCCCACCGCTCCAGTGTCCCCCTTCACTGTGGTATTAAACCTCCTAGGGACCAAGGGCCTCCCCTCCCACCAGGCTTTTTTCATATAAGTTTTTCTTTCTTGAAATTTGTGTAATTCTATCTTGTAGTTAAAAAAATAATATGTTTTGTATTTCATATTAAGAGTATATTTTATTTAAATGTCTTGTCCTAAAGATCAAAGCTCTGTACGTGCTAGTATTTTTGTCGTCTCTGTTAGATGTCAGAAGGGATTTCCATTTTTTCAAAGCAACTCTTGAAAAGATAGTCTTCATCTTTGAGCCACTGCTTCAGAAACGCTCTCCTGGACGTGGAGCTCCTATCCCTTTAGGGGATTAGAAGTATTTACTGGAAACTCTGGTGTCACATTGCATTCGAATAAGCAGTCTCCACAGTGTAGCCTATGCAATGGTTAACTTATTAGTGTTGCTGATAATAGTCCAACAAAAGGCAATTCTTAAACAAGAAGGAGCAGGCTTGAGAGACAGCTTAGTGAGGAAGAGCACCTTTTATATAAGCATCAACATCTGATTCCAACATCTACATTTAAAAAAAAGGCATGGCCACATGTGTCTGTAACTATTCTGCTGTGGTGAGCTAGATGAAGAGTTTAGCTCTAGGTTCAGTAAGAGTCCCTTTGTGAAGAAAAAAAATTGTGGGAAGGGATAGAACAGGACATCTGAATTCCTTCTCTGGTCCTGTGAACACTACACACACATGTAGTGAGCCATATTGGATTTGGGCCTGGCCGCTTTGTAACTGCATGGTCACAGTAAAAGTCATGGGATTGTTGGACAGAGGCCTCTCCCATGTATTTACGGCACAGGAAGAAAAGACCAAGTAGTAAACACCCGGTGTCTCCACTGCATGACCTCTGCTGAGCCCGGCTGATGCATGTGGAACTAACACACCTGGACCACACCTGGGTGGTGGTCAATTTACTTCTGCCTTTTACTTCCTCAGCCTCTATCCTTGAGATTTAGGCTGGTTTTCTCGGATTTCTCCCTAATTAATTCAGGTCTCATAGTCGGTCTTTTGTTACCGAAGTCAGGAGCCAGGTAGTCCGGAGCCAGGGTTTCCCACTGTGCTTCCCAGATATTTTCTACCTGGAGAACTTGGGTATATAAGTGGTGAATAAAGCTACAGGAGACTCTCACTCTCACTCTCCTCTTCCGCTCTTCCTCTCTCTCTCTCTCTCTCTCTCTCTCTCTCTCTCTCTCTTCCTCTCTTCCTCTCCTGGCTTGACATGATAACCTGTGTGTATGTGTGTGTGTGTGTGTGTGTGTGTGTGTGTGTTTCTTTCATCCTGTAGGCTTTCGCCCGATTCTCAGTACCATGTCGGTGCTGGTGCCGACACACACACACACACACACACACACACACACACACACACACACACACACACACATGCACACATTTGGAGAGAAGAGGATGCTAACTGTTTTGAAGGAAAGGTGTCATATTTGTCCTGGACTAAAATATTAAGAATTCTCTGTGTTGAAACAGAATAAATCTTCTTCCTTCACACATCCTATCTTTTTTGATAAACTGTTATATATTTTGCTTACTGGAACACATAAAAAAGTACTGTGCACTTAATAGTGTTCAGCAGAAAAATATGATTTGAACTTTGAAAGATGAATCAGCTGTGGGTGAAAAAATAATGGGTAGACGGAAGACCTAATGAGACAAAATGGTCATGTGTTCTAAAGATAGAATCTTAGTGCGAAGGTTGGTTTATGACGGTTTCTACGAACTCCCGATCCTTTCCACCCCACTCAGCGCTGGGGATTGAACACAGGTGCATATCCTAAGGAAATGCTGTTCCACTAAGCATCATCCAGGATCCTTCTATGAATATTTACAAGTTGTTCAATAATTATAGCAGTGATTGGAAATGACTACTAGCTAAAAATGACTGTCTAACTAATATATCATTATTTTCTGTAAATAATGTATAGATTTCACTGCAAGACTGTTGTCTTTCTTCGTCTAGGTAAGAATTTAAAACGGCAAGTGAGCATCATTGTGCTTTATTCATATTCCCCATTGATGACCTCATCACCTTGCCTTGGCTGCTTAGCAAAATCCAAGCTCTTTGTTCTGTCTTGAAAGGTGATTGGGGGAAGAACTTGACCCCCTCTGTTCTTCCCGTGTTGCTTATTAGTCTCAGTGAATTCTCTAAGTCAGGGATAGCTCTTCTTTCCAACTCTTGGTGGTGCTGGTGCACAGGGAAACAGGGGCATTTTCTACCTTGCAAGGTTAAGAGGGTTACCATTTAGAAAACAGCCTGACAAAAACAAGTGTTTGCAAGTATGCAGTAAATTACACAGTGATGCCGTGGTTCTGATACGCTGCATCACTGATACGCTGTATGTAGACAGCATCACGCCTTGAGGCTTACTGCTGAGGCTTGTTTTGTAACTGATGCAAAACGGAACGTACCCAATTTTCATGTCACCAAGTCTGCGGTACTGGGATTTTCTCTTCGAATCTTTCCCCCATTCAGATAGTTGTGTTCCAATGGAACCCTGCGTATAGTTACTATTTAAGTTGTGTACATTATGCATCATTTTAGATACTCTCATTCAACGATACTATTGGAGTGACAGAAAATAAAGCGATGGAAATAAAATGACAGTTTGGACGAAGATTCACGAGACAGTGATCCTAAGAGTGGCAGAAGGAAGGCTGGATGAGTTCAGCTTTCCCTTTTTCAACTTCGCACTTATTTTGTCATTGCTCATGTATGTGAGATACTGAAAACTGAAGCTGACTTATCCTTTCCCTCCTTGCTATGGTAAAATAAAGCTAATAAAACAAAATATGTGGGATTACAGAGGGTGACAGGTCTTGATGTCTCCTAAAACAATCCTAAACCAGAGAGAATAAGAAAATGTAGTGTCATGTCTTTCTTGGTATGTTTTTTGGAGACGGTATCTCTGTGTGGCCCTAGCTGACTTGGAACTTGTTCTGTAGTCTAGGCTGGCCTTGAACTCAGACATTCCCTTGCCTCTGCTTTCTAAGTGCTGGGATTACAGGTGTGTGCCACCATTCCACCACTGTCACCACTGCTGGTAATAGTGCTATATCTTAAAGTCAAGGAAAACAGATAGGGTTCTTAATCTATCATAATCTAAGATGGCACTTTCAGAAAAATGGAGTAGAAAACTCTGAAAATTGACTTTCCATAAAAGTGACGAGAATGCAAAATTGTCAAAGTAACGGTTTTTCAAAACTCTGAAAATTAGTCAAGGTTTGTGATAAGTTGTAGAACATTTAGTTATGAAGAGTGGGTAAATCACAGCAAAGCAGCAATAGTCAGACGACTTGAACTTGCCCTCTCACTTGAAGGTAGGTCAATAGAGAATTTTAAATCTGAAAAATATGATAACAACAATAACAAACGACAAGCAGAATAACCCCACGGACCCCCAGCACATCGTGCACTGTATCGACAAATGCATAATGGCATCCCAGAGGAGAGGACAAGAAGAACGGGTCAGGGCAAGAGAATATTTGAGAAATAATTTCTGAGATGGTCTGAAAATCAACAATCTGCGTATCTAGGAAGCTTAAAAAGTCTTCAGTTTAAAAAGAAACCCCAAAGAGGTGCACATTGAGATATAACCTACTGTACTACCAAGAGACAGAAAGGAGAGACAGACTACATGAAACACAAAGAAACAAGTCATCATGTCCAGTGTTTACTACAACTGACAGATAATTTCTTAGAAGACACCATAATGCTAGAAGTGTGTAAGCATTAGAAGTGCTGAGATTGGCTGGGGATTTAGCTCAGTGGTAGAGCGCTTACCTAGGAAGCGCAAGGCCCTGGGTTCGGTCCCCAGCTCTGAAAAAAAAAAAAAAAAAAAAAAAAAGAAGTGCTGAGATTAGAAGAATATCAGACAAGAATAATATATCTCGTAAAACTTCCCTCTGGAAAAGGAGTCCAGATGTACTAATGATAAATAAATAAAAAATAGTTTGTTTCTACTAGATGTAGCAAATATATGATACACATGTGTGCAAGCATGCATGCGTGTGTGTGTGTGTGTGTGTGTGTGTGTGTGTGTGTGTATGTGTGTGTGTAGCCACTTCTGTCCCTCCAGGCCTGGACTGATTCCACTCTTATACAAATAATAATTGTTTTCTTGTACTATTTTTATCCCTCCTCTGACATTAGTTTCTACAAGTTTTGTTTCTGGACCCCAGAGATGCTAACACATATTCCTATTATAGGGTTTGTTTATTGGTAAATTTAGTATCTTGGGAGAACTTCTACTTAGGCTGACAGGAGGAAAAAATAGAATAGAAAAATAATAAAGAAGTTAGTGAAAAAAGTTTTTTTAAATGATCAGGAAAATCGACAAATTATTAACTGAACTATCAAAGAGAAAACGCAATAAGGCTCAATTATTGAAAGAGAGATTAATGACTTTGACCAACAGAATTTGCCACAGGAATTCAAGATGACTAATGTAAAAATACATAAGCAGGATTGGGGAACAAAGGTGCCAAAATAATGTTTTGGTGTCTGAAAATATCATGTTTTAGCTCAGATGTGAAATGGTATTTGCAGAGCATGACACAGCAATCACAAACATGATCTCACAATAGCTGTGGTTTCCTGTACTGGACCTGCGCAGGACTTGGTCTGTCAATAGCCAATCATGGATCTAGTGGGGTACATGGTCATACCTGATAGTTTTAGCAAAATGTGGAATTTGAAGAAGGCTATTTATTGATTTCAGCGGTGAACCCACCAGAATCCAATGGATAATTCCAACCCTGTGAGCACACAGACTGTTCTAGTTAAAATCAGACGGCTACAAACCATAACACGAAGGCATGACTATAGGAAATGACCTGTAAGGAGGACGGACTCAATAACAGATGTGCGGGAGATAGACATGGAGGGAATGAAAGTCAATAGAATGCACGATATTCATGTATAAAACTCAAATAACAAATATTATCGATAAGAAAAGCTTTACAGAGCTATAGTAATCAAAGATTACTTGTCATTCTTGGCATAAGGAGAAAAACCATAGAGATCAATGCCATCAATTTTAGAATGTAGACATAGCTCCCTGCTTTCCTTCCCTTAGTGTGACCTGGTCTTGCTATGCACTCCTTGCTGGCTCCATACATCCTATCTGGTTTTAAACTTGAAGCGGTCTTCTTGCCTCCACTTCCCAAGTTCTGAGATTACAGGTGTGTGCCACTATGCTCACCACACTTCTTATTGTCATAGTTACTTCAATTTGACAAGGGAGCCAGTGCAACTAAAAGGCAGAAATAACACATCTCAGTAACTGTGCCAGCTGGGAATGAAGCTGGATGAGTCCCACATCATAATGTATAAAAAATTAACTCAAATGAATGGAGGACCTATATGTAAAAGCTAATCTTAGAGATCCCCATAAGAAATAAACCTTTATATACTTGCATTGAGGAATGGTCTTAGATGTGACAAGAAAGTATAAGCAACAGAAGGGAAAAATAACAGAAAACATTAACTTCATTAAAATGCAAAACTTCTGGTCTTCAAGAAAATGGAAACAGTCCAGTATGGTGGCACACCTCTGTAGATACTCAGGAGGCTGAAACAGAAGGATCTCTTGAGCCTAGAATTTTAGGGCTAGCCTGGGCAACAAATGGTTAAAAAAACAGAAAAGAAATTTAAAACAACTTACAGAATGAGAAAAATAATTTTAATTATTTTTATGTATATGCATGTGTGCCCAAGTATATGTATGAGTACTTCCTGTGTGAACATACAGGAAGATATTAGGAGAGGGAATTGGATCCCTTGTCACTGCCATTACTGTTATAGGCAGTTTTGACCCTAAGATGAGTGCTGGGAATTGAATGTGGATCTTCATCATGAGTAGTAAGTGCTCTTACTTGTGGGCCCATCTCTCTAGTCTGAGAACAATATTTCAAAAACATTTACCTGATACTGGATTATGTACTTAACCTAAAATATAAAAAAATCTCATATAATAAAAAATAATATAACAAGTAACTGAAACTTGATGTAGACAAATAATTCATGAAAGATGTTTATCTGACATGTACAATATATTATATTATACACATACACAGAATAAAGATGTGAGGTGTTCAATATCAATATCAATAGCTAGTCATTAAGAATCTAAATCAGAACCATGAGATGCCACTTCCAACCAACTACGTTGTCTGTGGTGACACAAAGGTAACTGACACATTTCCACAACGATGTGATGAAGACCTTGCTGGTGGGTCTTAACATGATGCAGTCATTTGGGAGGACAGATCAGCAGCTACTCAAATGCTAGACTTACAGCAAGTGTATGATTCAGCCATGTCCACAAGAACACACACCCAAGCAAACCAGAATGTGGTATAGTGAACCTTAGAGTTTGTAACCTGTTCAAATCAAATAAACAACACCAGAAATGCTGTGCTACCTTCTACATCAAATAACCTATCTCTGTGTAAGTTTATGTTTGTGCAAACGTGTTTAGAGTTGAGCTTTGTCGTATAAAATACAAGAGGTTGCACTAATTTGGTTTTCTCTATTTTTACATTTTACTTATCCTTTGGCTGGGTGATATTAATTTAAACCCAGAATATTATTTTATTTATTGCTCGTTGGTGCAGTTACACAAGCTTACTCTGTTATTGTCATGGAGGAGAGTGGTCTAAAATTTGTTATTTTCTTATTTCTTATACATTTTAAATTACACAATGATTATATCACTTTCTCCTTTCTTCTCCCTCTAGAACCTTTCAAGTTTTCTCTCCAATTCATCCCATGCCTCCCCTAAATGTACATATATATGTACATGACTGTACCTATATAGATGTGTGTATATATATGTATGCATAAGTATGTACAAATATGACCTGTTAAATTATTTTGTTGTTGTTTGTGTATATATGGCTTCAGTTTTATTGGGCTAGGGACAAGGTCTGGTCGAGATTGGTCCTTCATTGGGAATCAGGATCTGATAGAACACATTTCCTCATCTTCGCTGGCTTTCAAAGCCTGCCTGGATCCCCTTACTTGACATCCTTACATCAGTGTCCCTCTACTTCTTAGAGTTCTCCTGTAATCAATTCTCCATTAGTCTTCCTTTATAAGGGCACTCACATTTACTCTTACAGTCCATCCGAATAATCCAGAATAATCTCTCTACTGCAAAGTTATTGATGTAATAGCATCGACAAAGTTCCTTCTACTTTTAAAGGAAGTATCAAAGGTTCCATGGATCAGAACCTGGATATCTGTGTATGATAAAAATACGTGTGTCCGTTCCTTTGAAAACACTCACTCTCATTCCTGTCTTGCGTTTGTGCTTTCTTTCCCCATATCTGAGCCACCAGCCTATGCCACCACCAATTTTGGATGTGAAAATTTGTTACGACTACTGTCCTTTCTGAAGTGGTCTTTGGTTAAGTGGTGCTAAGTGTTTCAATGTTCCAATGAGCATTAATGTATACACATTGTGTGTGTGTGTGTGTGTGTGTGTGTGTGTGTGTGTGTGTACACAGATATACACTAATTTTTCAAATGGGGCTTTATACCAGTTTCTCTTCAATAGAAGTATTACCTGAGTAATACAGAAATGTAGAAAACTAACCTGATCGAAGTCATTCTTGCTAATATATAAGTTGCAGATGATGAAATTCCCTTTTGCAATTAAACTAGGACACAAAATACTTAGTAATCCAAGTAAATATACAGTAATGATCATTTTATACATTGAAACTATGTCCAGTAAAGCAGTTATTTTCCATGAGAATATATAAAGTTTATATCCACATATCCCATCTGTATATGAGAAAAGGATTAGAAGCGCACAGGATAGTGACATGCGTGAGGTGTAAGAAACTGTATGAATGCAACATGTTTGCGGAAGAACCATTTTTGAGGTGATTTTTAATTTGAGAGGGTCAGCATGAATGCTCTGAAGAAAGCGTTTGACTATGTGAAGGCTATGGACTTAATAATGTCTAATTTCGTTGCCAGCTTGATGTACTTAGGGACAGGGAACCCTAGTCAAGGACATAGGGTTGGCCTGTGCCCATGTTTGGAAAACATGGTTACTGATGTAGGGTGAGGCAGCACATTGTGAGGACTTCCCTCACAGTGACTTCCCTCAGTGATGGCCTATAACCAGCAAAGCCCAATAAACCTATTCCTTTCCCAAGATTATTTTGGTCAGCATTTGATCACAGCAGCAGCACAATAAAACCACACCACCACCACCACCAAAAAATCAAACTGGGACAGGATACCTTTCAGTTACAACTTCTTTCAGTATTATTTCCTGGAATTCAGAAACCTTTCTGGAAATCCTGGGATAGCGCTCTTGCTTGGTGGGGGAGAGCTCTTTTCTTCTTGGTGCTTCTGCACCTGTGAACACGGTGGTGCACATGTGTAATTCCAGGTGGGAGGCTGAGACAGAAGAAGGAGAACAGAATTCCAGGCTGAACGGAGATGAATAGAGTAGCTCTATGATTTGTAAATGTACAAAATGTAAAGAGAAAGAAATATTATTTCTTTTTTACCCACCATGAACCTCCGAAAATATTTTATGTTTGAAAGAGAGCAGTTTCAGATAAAATATTAATGGTCAACCTCGCAGACCTCATAGAGAAAACGGCATTCTTCATCTTTCTGTTTGTAGAAGAAGCTCTGATGAGACATTACTCCTTGCTACTTCTAACATGTTTTGATTAGTCTTGGTAAAGAAAGCTAGCAAGCCACAAAAGAAATTTAAGAAGTGGCGAAAGAAAGTGGAGTTCCTCACTTTCTCTCTGCCTATCCTGACATCTTCAATTCATCCAAACCACACCAAGAATTCTGCTTCAAATGTAAACTGTGTTGCATGGGACATTAAGAGTTATTTCATACAAGAAGAATTATCTTCATACAAAAGCATCTACAACAGATGCATCCTCTGACACAAATGGAATCTTCAGGCCACACTGACAATAAACCATGCTGCCACGTTGCAGGCCATGTTGGTGTCTGTGGTCTATGCTGCTGCAGGCTGCTATTGTCAAGGAGGTTTCTGCTGAAATTCTGTCAATGACTACAGACCCATAACTGAGGATGGGAGACATTGGAGGCTTCTGTGACAACCTCACCTCCACCACCAACTGCTACAACAACAAAACAAATAAAAATGAAGCAATTCAGACAGCAACTGAAGAGAGTCCTTGATAAAGATGCTTAAATAGAGCTCTTCAAGGTTGATAGTGTCTGGTGGTAATCAGAATGGGGAGTAGGGAAGATATAAGTTATCTTTAAGGGATTGGCTGTCCCCTGGGAGTTTGAGCATGCTTCAATGAGTATAAATGCAACACAGATTGGGGTTATTTTGTTTTGTGGGGGAGGGGACAAGGGTAGAAGGGTAGACCTGGGAGGAATGGAAAGTGAATGTAATTGGGATGCATTGTATGAAATTCTGAAATGATAAAAATTTTATGTTGTGGGAAAATAATGTTTAAATTTGAGCTCACCATTCATCTCTTTTAAGCTCTTTCCTTAGTTCAGAAATTCTATAAGGTAGACGATGGATACTTTTGTTTTTTCTCTTACTTTCTCCTACTTCCTTCCCTCCTTCCTTCTTTCCACCTTTTCTTCCTTCCCCCTACTTTCTTTTTTTCTTGCCTCTTTTCTTCCTGATCACCATGACTTTCTTTCTCTCTCTTTTCCACTATTGAAGATGGTGCTTTAACTTTCCTTCATCTATTTTTTGTAACCCATGTTTACATTAACATTCTTACATGATTCTTATATTACTATTTTTTAATTTTTTGAAATTAATTTTCTCCATCTATTTCCTTCCTGCAACACTTTCCAAGTACTCCTCCCTCCTCGTTCTTTCCCAAATTAAAAACATCTATTTCTTTGTTATTTTATACAATTACATATATTACATAGATAAATTTAACATGCTCAGCTTATATGTTGCTTTTATGTATATGATTTCAGGGCTGGCCATTTGGAATTGGATAACTATGCTGGCTAGTTATGTCAACTTGATGCAAGTTAAAGTCATTTATTGGAGAGGAGGGAGCCTAAATTGAGAAAAAGATTCCATAAGACTGGATTGTAGGCAAGCCTGTCAGGCATTTTCTTAGTGATTTGACATAGGAAGATTAAGACCATTGTTGATGGGGCCACCCTTGGGCAGTTGGTCCTGAGTATATTTACCAAAAAAAAAAAACAAAAAGAAAACAAAACAAAAATTAAAAAAAAAACATACTGGGAAAACCATAGAGAGCAAGCCAGTAAGCAGCACCCCTCCATAACCTCTGCATAAGTTTCTGCCTCCAGGTTCCTGTCCTGTTTGAGTGCCTGTCCTGACTTCCTCCAGTGATGGACTATGATGTGTAAGTAGAAGCTGAAATACACCATTTCCTCCCCAATTTTTTTGTAATGATGTTTAATCACAGCAATAGAAACCCAAACTAGGACAATAACCAATTGGGGGATTCTTTCCCCACAGAATGTTATTTCTCCTGAGCTGCCTGTAGTTTTCTTCTTCTTCCTCTTCTCCCCCTTTTCCTCTTCTCCTCCTCTTCTTCTTCTTCTTCTTCTTCTTCTTCTTCTTCTTCTTCTTCTTCTTCTTCTTCTTCTTCTTCTTCTTCTTCTTCTTCTTCTTCTTCTTCTTTTTCCTCTTCCTCTTCCTCCTCCTCCTCCTCCTCCTCCTCCTCCTCCTCTTCTCCTCCTCCTCCTCCTTTTCCACCTCTTCCTCCTCCTCCTTCTCCTACTCCTCTTTCCCTACCCCTCCTCATTTTTTTAAGTCAGGGTTTCACTATGCAAGTCTGGTTATCCAGGAACTTACTATATAGATTTGTCTGACTCTGAACTCAGAAATTGTTCTGTATTTGCCCTCCAAGTGCTGGAATTAAAGGCATGTGTCCTAAGTTTGCACTGACTGTAGTTCTTTGTCTCAGGGTGAGGCTCCATGAGATTTCCTCCTTTTGTGCTCAAGCAGGATCTATTATCCTGCAGTGTTGGGAGGACTGGAACCAAAGCAATGACCCATTGATCTTCAGAGCATCAGATACCTTTTATGCTAACAGTCCTGGATCTTCTATAAATTGATTGGCCCTGTTTCCCTGTTTTCCTAGTGTGCTTTCTACCTACCGGTCACTCTTAGTTCCTTTCTGAAGCCTCATGGATGACAAAGCAAGACAGTAGGTTTGGGGTAGAGTGATGGTTTAGCATGTATGAGACTCTGGTCCTCAGCACTGATTACTTTAAAGGTAAATGGGTAAATGGACCATGTGAGTTTTGGTATTGTAAACCAAAGTTCCCAGAGAGAAAGTCATGCCTCCAATAAAGATTCAAAAACCTGACAGGTTGAAGAGAACTTTATAATTATGAAGAGTTGGATTGTTGCAGATCTGAACCAAATTATCATAATGTTTATCCCCTTGATGAGTGGCTACTCAAGCCCACCTCTCTGTCTGACTTAGTATTTTTGAGATTACCAGATAGAAAATGTTTTGAAATAACAGACTACCAAGCTCACATCAACCCCAAACAAGGAACATCACCAGACCACACTTACTTATCCCAGAGATTTCTCTGCTTTGTAACCCAAAAATCTGCTATTTCTTCCCCCACCAACATACTTCAACAACTGCCTATCTTTTGTTCTGTGACTATAGAAATATCATTTATTTTTACACTGGGCAAGCCAACCCATGTTCTTGTTATCATCACTTATATTTGGTTCAATAATAAGCTATCTTATTCCTTTTGAGGTGAGGGCTGAAATTTGCATCAACAGGACAAACTGATCTTTTGATGCCATTCAAAATCTATCGAGAGTGTTTTATTACAGTAGGAGTCTTTTAACTCCAGAGGTAGAATGATGGTGTAGAGAAAGAGAAGTGACCGCTGGTGAACAGTGGCAAATGCCAGACAATCCTTCAATTTTGCAGATGTGTATTTGTCTTTTTCATTTGAACATGAAGAAAATTGATGTTCCGGAAATCCAAATTAAATTATGCAAACACCGTCTGTCTGTAGACTAAAGAGACTGAAAAAACTAACTAGAGTTAATTGGATTTCCTAGCCAATTTCCTGCACGTAATCTTAGCTTCCTTCCTATTTTACTACTGGAAATGGGCTCATGAACTTACTAATCTCAGGTAGAACTGCTTGTTTACTGGGATGGTGAAGTAATTACATCGCTGTTTCTTATCAAAGGACTTTATTTTTGTTCCTATCTGGACTAGAATAGGCCAAAAATCTAATTTATGTAAACGATTTACAAAGCTGAGCAAATGGCAATGTCAATAAACACTTGAAAGAAAGCTTGGCTTCCAAAGCATTGGAATAATCAAGGCGACAAAAATCTCATAACAGCAGTTCCTCCCCGACCCTCAGCTCGGGATGCACTGTGGATGCGTTTGTGTGTCTTTCCACTTCTGACTCTGCATTCCCATTTCCCTCTGGATCTTGCATAGCCAAATGGTGCTCAGGTAACATAAAGCTGGGCACAATTGGAGAAGAACAGCCTATTTTGTTTAGGATCAGGGCTCACTATATAGTCCGGGCTAGTTTCCAAGTCAGCATCATTTTGCCTCCTGCTAGAAGGATGGTATTTGTGTGTTGCCAGGGTTTGGCTGTAACATGGGGTTAGAGCTGGATTGCTTGCTGGACTCTCACATTAGATAACTCAATCCAAGGTCTCTGTTTCATCCAGCAAATTCTTTCAAGTTGCAGACACAGAGGGGGCCACTTAGGTCAATACAGATTTTTGAAGAAGTTGCCCAGAAGGAAAGGCTCAATTTGAAAATATGCGGAGGACCTCCTTTGTTCTAGGAAATAGTCGGATGCTGAGGAACTACCTTTTGTTTACACAGGAATTTTCTAACAATAGATCTTGATTTTGCTATTAGGCCTCCTCTTTCTCGTTTATTCTAAGAGAAATTCGAAATTCCGGAAGAAGAGTGGATTGTAATGGAGCAGGATGGCTTGAATATGCTATTGACATACCCATTAACCTTTAGAGCAGGACGTCTCTATGTTACAGCCCGTGCTTAAACGTCGGTTTACAAAAGAAGGCAGTAATCAAGACATATGAATGCATTTATAATGCCTTTGCACCTGTCGCCGTCTCCAGTGTGAGCTGGAGAGCGAGACAGCTGCAGCCTGACAGCTAATTTTAAGCCAAAGTCTTCACTGCCCAGACACTTATCAGAGTCAAGCAGCCAATGTCTTTTATGACAGACACCTTCTCCTCTTTTTTTTCCCCCAGAAGGATAAACGGAAAAGAAAGAAGAGTTGCCATCCACTGTAGCAATGTAAAAATCACATCAGCCATTAACACCAGGCCTTAGACTTTCATTAGACCACCTCCCTCTTAGCTAATTACTGTCAGCATTAAATTACAGAGTCAGGAGGCCCCACTCAATACCAATTCATTCATTTTAGGTCACAGTTTGGCAGAAAACCTGCAGTGACAGGCCAAACCTTTATCCACTAAGCCTTTTATTTGTGACTAAACAAAAGTCCACACAAGTGGTTTAATTTGAGTCAAGCAGGGCTTCACTAAAGGCTGATTAATAGTTTTCTTTTTTTTTTTATTAACTTGAGTATTTCTTATATACAATTCGAGTGTTATTCCCTTTCCCGGTATCCGGGCAATCATCCGCCTCCCCCCTCCCCTTCCTTATGGGTGTTCCCCTCCCAACCCTCCCCCCACTGCCGCCCTCCCCCCACCAGTCTAGTTCACTGGGGGTTCAGTCTTAGCAGGACCCAGGGCTTCCCCTTCCACTGGTGCTCTTACTAGGATATTCATTGCTACCTATGAGGTCAGAGTCCAGGATCAGTCCATGTATAGTCTTTAGTTAGTGGCTTAGTCCCTGGAAGCTCTGGTTGCTTGGCATTGTTGTACATATGGGGTCTCGAGCCCTTTCAAGCTCTCCCAGTTCTTTCTCTGATTCCATCAACGGGGGTTCTATTCTCAGTTCAGTGGTTTGCTGCTGGTATTCGACTCTGTATTTGCTGTATTCTGGCTGTGTCTCTCAGGAGCGATCTACATCCGGCTCCTGTCGGTCTGCACTTCTTTGCTTCATCCATCTTGTCTAATTGGGTGGCTGTATATGTATGGGCCACATGTGGGGCAGGCTCTGAATGGGTGTTCCTTCAGTCTCTGTTTTAATCTTTGCCTCTCTCTTCCCTGCCAAGGGTATTCTTGTTCCCCTTTTAAAGAAGGAGTGAAGCATTCACATTTTGATCATCCGTCTTGAGTTTCATTTGTTCTAGGCATCTAGGGTAATTCAAGCATTTGGGCTAATAGCCACTTATCAATGAGTGCATACCATGTATGTCTTTCTGTGATTGGGTTAGCTCACTCAGGATGATGTTTTCCAGTTCCAACCATTTGCCTACGAATTTCATAAACTCGTTGTTTTTGATAGCTGAGTAATATTCCATTGTGTAGATGTACCACATTTTCTGTATCCATTCCTCTGTTGAAGGGCATCTGGGTTCTTTCCAGCTTCTGGCTATTATAAATAAGGCTGCAATGAACATAGTGGAGCACGTGTCTTTTTTATATGTTGGGGCATCTTTTGGGTATATGCCCAAGAGAGGTATAGCTGGATCCTCAGGCAGTTCAATGTCCAATTTTCTGAGGAACCTCCAGACTGATTTCCAGAATGGTTGTACCAGTTTGCAATCCCACCAACAATGGAGGAGTGTTCCTCTTTCTCCACATCCTCGCCAGCATCTGCTGTCACCTGAGTTTTTGATCTTAGACATTCTCACTGGTGTGAGGTGAAATCTCAGGGTTGTTTTGATTTGCATTTCCCTTATGACTAAAGATGTTGAACATTTCTTTAGGTGTTTCTCAGCCATTCGGCATTCCTCAGCTGTGAATTCTTTGTTTAGCTCTGAACCCCATTTTTTAATAGGGTTATTTGTTTCCCTGCGGTCTAACTTCTTGAGTTCTTTGTATATTTTGGATATAAGGCCTCTATCTGTTGTAGGATTGGTAAAGATCTTTTCCCAATCTGTTGGTTGCCGTTTTGTCCTAACCACAGTGTCCTTTGCCTTGCAGAAGCTTTGCAGTTTTATGAGATCCCATTTGTTGATTCTTGATCTTAGAGCGTAAGCCATTGGTGTTTTGTTCAGGAAATTTTTTCCAGTGCCCATGTGTTCCAGATGCTTCCCTAGTTTTTCTTCTATTAGTTTGAGTGTATCTGGTTTGATGTGGAGGTCCTTGATTCACTTGGACTTAAGCTTTGTACAGGGTGATAAGCATGGATCGATCTGCATTCTTCTACATGTTGCCCTCCAGTTGAACCAGCACCATTTGCTGGAAATGCTATCTTTTTTCCATTGGATGGTTTTGGCTCCTTTGTCAAAAATCAAGTGACCATAGGTGTGTGGGTTCATTTCTGGGTCTTCAATTCTATTCCATTGGTCTATCTGTCTGTCTCTGTACCAATACCATGCAGTTTTTATCACTATTGCTCTGTAATACTGCTTGAGTTCAGGGATAGTGATTCCCCCTGAAGTCCTTTTATTGTTGAGGATAGCTTTAGCTATCCTGGGTTTTTTGTTATTCCAGATGAATTTGCAAATTGTTCTGTCTAACTCTTTGAAGAATTGGATTGGTATTTTGATGGGGATTGCAATAGTTTTCTTTTTAATATAAAGATTTGCTTTAGCATCTAGTCTACTCCAGGGGACTTACCATTTTATGTATCAAAGGACTAACAAGCTTTTACATGATTTTTCTCAGTCAAGCCTTGCATCTTTCAGTGTTATGATGCTTACAGTCAACAAGTAAACCATGCTTAAAAAACTAAAACCAACCATCAGAGAGGCAGACAAGCCTGGGAAACCAGAAGAGACTGCTCCCTGCACACACATCTAAGACGCCAGAGGAAAAAGCCAAAGACCATCTGGAACCCTGGTGCACTGAAGCTCCTGGAAGGGGCGGCACAGGTCTTCCTGGTTGCTGCCGCTGCAGAGAGCCCCTGGGCAGCACCCCACGAGCGAACCTGAGCCTCGGGACCACAGGTAAGACCAAATTTTCTGCTGCAAGAAAGCTGCCTGGTGAACTCAAGACACAGGCCCACAGGAACAGCTGAAGACCTGTAGAGAGGAAAAACTACACGCCCGAAAGCAGAACACTCTGTCCCCATAACTGACTGAAAGAGAGGAAAACAGGTCTACAGCACTCCTGACACACAGGCTTATAGGACAGTCTAGCCACTGTCAGAAATAGCAGAACAAAGTAACACTAGAGATAATCTGATGGCGAGAGGCAAGCGCAGGAACCCAAGCAACAGAAACCAAGACTACATGGCATCATCGGAGCCCAATTCTCCCACCAAAACAAACATGGAATATCCAAACACACCAGAAAAGCAAGATCTAGTTTCAAAATCATATTTGATCATGATGCTGGAGGACTTCAAGAAAGACATGAACACACTTAGGGAAACACAGGAAAACATTAATAAACAAGTAGAAGCCTACAGAGAGGAATCGCAAAAATCCCTGAAAGAATTCCAGGAAAACACAATCAAACAGTTGAAGGAATTAAAAATGGAAATAGAAGCAATCAAGAAAGAACACATGGAAACAACCCTGGATATAGAAAACCAAAAGAAGAGACAAGGAGCTGTAGATACAAGCTTCACCAACAGAATACAAGAGATGGAAGAGAGAATCTCAGGAGCAGAAGATTCCATAGAAATCATTGACTCAACTGTCAAAGATAATGTAAAGCGGAAAAAGCTACTCGTCCAAAACATACAGGAAATCCAGGACTCAATGAGAAGATCAAACCTAAGGATAATAGGTATAGAAGAGAGTGAAGACTCCCAGCTCAAAGGACCAGTAAATATCTTCAACAAAATCATAGAAGAAAACTTCCCTAACCTAAAAAAAGAGATACCCATAGGCATACAAGAAGCCTACAGAACTCCAAATAGATTGGACCAGAAAAGAAACACCTCCCGTCACATAATTGTCAAAACACCAAACGCACAAAATAAAGAAAGAATATTAAAAGGAGTAAGGGAAAAAGGTCAAGTAACATATAAAGGCAGACCTATCAGAATCACACCAGACTTCTCGCCAGAAACTATGAAGGCCAGAAGATCCTGGACTGATGTCATACAGACCCTAAGAGAACACAAATGCCAGCCCAGGTTACTGTATGCAGCAAAACTCTCAATTAACATTGATGGAGAAACCAAGATATTCCATGACAAAACCAAATTTACACAATATCTTTCTACAAATCCAGCACTACAAAGGATAATAAATGGTAAAGCCCAACATAAGGAGGCAAGTTATACCCTAGAAGAAGCAAGAAACTAATCGTCTTGGCAACAAAACAAAGAGAATGAAAGCACACAAACATAACCTCACATCCAAATATGAATATAACGGGAAGCAATAATCACTATTCCTTAATATCTCTCAATATCAATGGCCTCAACTCCCCAATAAAAAGACATAGATTAACAAACTGGATACGCAACGAGGACCCTGCATTCTGCTGCCTAAAGGAAACACACCTCAGAGACAAAGACAGACACTACCTCAGAGTGAAAGGCTGGAAAACAACTTTCCAAGCAAATGGTCAGAAGAAGCAAGCTGGAGTAGCCATTCTAATATCAAATAAAATCAATTTCCAACTAAAAGTCATCAAAAAAGATAAGGAAGGACACTTCATATTCATCAAAGGAAAAATCCACCAAGATGAACTCTCAATCCTAAATATCTATGCCCCAAATACAAGGGCACCTACATACGTAAAAGAAACCTTACTAAAGCTCAAAACACACATTGCACCTCACACAATAATAGTGGGAGATTTCAACACCCCACTCTCATCAATGGACAGATCATGGAAACAGAAATTAAACAGTGATGTCGACAGACTAAGAGAAGTCATGAGCCAAATGGACTTAACGGATATTTATAGAACATTCTATCCTAAAGCAAAAGGATATACCTTCTTCTCAGCTCCTCATGGTACTTTCTCCAAAATTGACCATATAATTGGTCAAAAAACGGGCCTCAACAGGTACAGAAAGATAGAAATAATCCCATGCGTGCTATCGGACCACCACGGCCTAAAACTGGTCTTCAATAACAGTAAGGGAAGAATGCCCACATATACGTGGAAATTGAACAATGCTCTACTCAATGATAACCTGGTCAAGGAAGAAATAAAGAAAGAAATTAAAAACTTTTTAGAATTTAATGAAAATGAAGGTACAACATACCCAAACTTATGGGACACAATGAAAGCTGTGCTAAGAGGAAAACTCATAGCGCTGAGTGCCTGCAGAAAGAAACAGGAAAGAGCATATGTCAGCAGCTTCACAGCACACCTAAAAGCTCTAGAACAAAAAGAAGCAAATACACCCAGGAGGAGTAGAAGGCAGGAAATAATCAAACTCAGAGCTGAAATCAACCAAGTAGAAACAAAAAGGACCATAGAAAGAATCAACAGAACCAAAAGTTGGTTCTTTGAGAAAATCAACAAGATAGATAAACCCTTAGCCAGACTAACGAGAGGACACAGAGAGTGCGTCCAAATTAACAAAATCAGAAATGAAAAGGGAGACATAACTACAGATTCAGAGGAAATTCAAAAAATCATCAGATCTTACTATAAAAACCTATATTCAACAAAACTTGAAAATCTTCAGGAAATGGACAATTTCCTAGACAGATACCAGGTATCGAAGTTAAATCAGGAACAGATAAACCAGTTAAACAACCCCATAACTCCTAAGGAAATAGAAGCAGTCATTAAAGGTCTCCCAACCAAAAAGAGCCCAGGTCCAGACGGGTTTAGTGCAGAATTCTATCAAACCTTCATAGAAGACCTCATACCAATATTATCCAAACTATTCCACAAAATTGAAACAGATGGAGCCCTACCGAATTCCTTCTACGAAGCCACAATTACTCTTATACATAAACCACACAAAGACACAACAAAGAAAGAGAACTTCAGACCAATTTCCCTTATGAATATCGACGCAAAAATACTCAATAAAATTCTGGCAAACCGAATTCAAGAGCACATCAAAACAATCATCCACCATGATCAAGTATGCTTCATCCCAGGCATGCAGGGATGGTTTAATATACGGAAAACCATCAACGTGATCCATTATATAAACAAACTGAAAGAACAAAACCACATGATCATTTCATTAGATGCTGAGAAAGCATTTGACAAAATTCAACACCCCTTCATGATAAAAGTCCTGGAAAGAATAGGAATTCAAGGCCCATACCTAAACATAGTAAAAGCCATATACAGCAAACCAGTTGCTAACATTAAACTAAATGGAGAGAAACTTGAAGCAATCCCACTAAAATCAGGGACTAGACAAGGCTGCCCACTCTCTCCCTACTTATTCAATATAGTTCTTGAAGTTCTAGCCAGAGCAATCAGACAACAAAAGGAGATCAAGGGGATACAGATCGGAAAAGAAGAGGTCAAAATATCACTATTTGCAGATGACATGATAGTATATTTAAGTGATCCCAAAAGTTCCACCAGAGAACTACTAAAGCTGATAAACAACTTCAGCAAAGTGGCTGGGTATAAAATTAACTCAAATAAATCAGTTGCCTTCCTCTATACAAAAGAGAAACAAGCCGAGAAAGAAATTAGGGAAAGGACACCCTTCATAATAGACCCAAATAATATAAAGTACCTCGGTGTGACTTTAACCAAGCAAGTAAAAGATCTGTACAATAAGAACTTCAAGACACTGAGGAAAGAAATTGAAGAAGACCTCAGAAGATGGAAAGATCTCCCATGCTCATGGATTGGCAGGATTAATATAGTAAAAATGGCCATTTTACCAAAAGCAATCTACAGATTCAATGCAATCCCCATCAAAATACCAATCCAATTCTTCAAAGAGTTAGACAGAACAATTTGCAAATTCATCTGGAATAACAAAAAACCCAGGATAGCTAAAGCTATCCTCAACAATAAAAGGACTTCAGGGGGAATCACTATCCCTGAACTCAAGCAGTATTACAGAGCAATAGTGATAAAAACTGCATGGTATTGGTACAGAGACAGACAGATAGACCAATGGAATAGAATTGAAGGCCCAGAAATGAACCCACACACCTATGGTCACTTGATTTTTGACAAAGGAGCCAAAACCATCCAATGGAAAAAAGATAGCATTTTCAGCAAATGGTGCTGGTTCAACTGGAGGGCAACATGTAGAAGAATGCAGATCTATCCATGCTTATCACCCTGTACAAAGCTTAAGTCCAAGTGGATCAAGGACCTCCACATCAAACCAGACACACTCAAACTAATAGAAGAAAAACTAGGGAAGCATCTGGAACACATAGGCACTGGAAAAAATTTCCTGAACAAAACACCAATGGCTTATGCTCTAAGATCAAGAATCGACAAATGGGATCTCATAAAACTGTAAAGCTTCTGTAAGGCAAAGGACACTGTGGTTAGGACAAAACGGCAACCAACAGATTGGGAAAAGATCTTTACCAATCCTACAACAGATAGAGGCCTTATATCCAAAATATACAAAGAACTCAAGAAGTTAGACCGCAGGGAAACAAATAACCCTATTAAAAAATGGGGTTCAGAGCTAAACAAAGAATTCACAGCTGAGGAATGCCGAATGGCTGAGAAACACCTAAAGAAATGTTCAACATCTTTAGTCATAAGGGAAATGCAAATCAAAACAACCCTGAGATTTCACCTCACACCAGTGAGAATGGCTAAGATCAAAAACTCAGGTGACAGCAGATGCTGGCGAGGATGTGGAGAAAGAGGAACACTCCTCCATTGTTGGTGGGATTGCAGACTGGTAAAACCATTCTGGAAATCAGTCTGGAGGTTCCTCAGAAAATTGGACATTGAACTGCCTGAGGATCCAGCTATACCTCTCTTGGGCATATACCCAAAAGATGCCTCAACATATAAAAGAGACACGTGCTCCACTATGTTCATCGCAGCCTTATTTATAATAGCCAGAAGCTGGAAAGAACCCAGATGCCCTTCAACAGAGGAATGGATACAGAAAATGTGGTACATCTACACAATGGAATATTACTCAGCTATCAAAAACAACGAGTTTATGAAATTCGTAGGCAAATGGTTGGAACTAGAAAATATCATCCTGAGTGAGCTAACCCAATGACAGAAAGACATACATGGTATGCACTCATTGATAAGTGGCTATTAGCCCAAATGCTTGAATTACCCTAGATGCCTAGAACAAATGAAACTCAAGACGGATGATCAAAATGTGAATGCTTCACTCCTTCTTTAAATGAGGAAAAAGAATACCCTTGGCAGGGAAGGGAGAGGCAAAGATTAAAACAGAGACTGAAGGAACACCCATTCAGAGCCTGCCCCACATGTGGCCCATACATATACAGCCACCCAATTAGACAAGATGGATGAAGCAAAGAAGTGCAGACCGACAGGAGCCGGATATAGATCGCTCCTGAGAGACACAGCCAGAATACAGCAAATACAGAGGCGAATGCCAGCAGCAAACCACTTAACTGAGAATAGGTCCCCTATTGAAGGAGTCAGAGAAAGAACTGGAAGAGCTTGAAGGGGCTCGAGACCCCAAAAGTTCAACAATGCCAAGCAACCAGAGCTTCCAGGGACTAAGCCACTACCTAAAGACTATACATGGACTGACCCTGGACTCTGACCCCATAGGTAGCAATGAATATCCTAGTAAGAGCACCAGTGGAAGGGGAAGCCCTGGGTCCTGCTAAGACTGAACCCCCAGTGAACTAGTCTATGGGGGGAGGGCGGCAACGGGGGGAGGGTTTGGAGGGGAACACCCATAAGGAAGGGGAGGGGGGAGGGGGATGTTTGCCTGGAAACCGGGAAAGGGAATAACACTCGAAATGCATGTAAGAAATACTCAAGTGGGGCTGGGGATTTAGCTCAGTGGTAGAGCGCTTACCTAGGAAGCGCAAGGCCCTCGGTTTGGTCCCCAGCTCCGAAAAAAAGAACCAAAAAAAAAAAAAAAAAAAAAAAGAAATACTCAAGTTAATAAAAAAAAAAAAAAAAACTAAAACCAAAGCCAAAGCCAGATTTAGGTGGTTGGCTTTCGCTGTCTCATTGTAGAGAGGCAACATTTTTGGTGGTGTTGGGTTTTTATGATGTGTTGATTAGACAGGCATGCTATTGTGACCCTTTGGAATTCTGTTATTGCACAAGGGTGTTCAGACAAGTAGACAAGCTGAGATCTCCTTAGGTGTTTTCTGGGACTAAAAAGGTACAGTCAGTTATTAACCTCCCAGGGGTTGCTTTCATGTCCTATGATCTAGTCAATTCTTCAGTTTATCTAGCAAAAGGAAATCAAATGTGCTGTAGTCTAGCATGTATGCTTGGTGTTTTGATACAAGCTTCTGAAATAAAATGATTTTTCTAGGGGCTAGAAGCAAGATTGAAACTCACATGGTGTGGAGTGAAGGCATTACTCTGTAATAAGAATTTCTTCAGATCCCCAGTGCTTGGGTTTTAGGACATCAGGGGAAAGCTCTTAAGGAAGCACTGGATTTCAATGGAGAGAGAGTACACTGAAGCCCAGTGTGCTAGCATATAGTGTAGTCTAAGTATCTTCATGTGGCAGGATAGAAAGACAGAAACTGAAGGATCATAAGAAAAGAGAAGAATCCACTCATTTCTCATGATTTGGTTTGTGTTCTTGAATGACCAAGAGTCAAGAACTTCCCCTCAGTAGAGGGACTGCAAAAAAAAAAACCACATGTGCAGAAAAAGACCCCATTTTCTGCCCTAACAATTACTGCTGAACCAGGCTCATGGTGACAACCAGGCTCATGGTGACAACCAGGCTCATGGTGACAACCAGGCTCATGGTGACAACCAGGCTCATGGTGAAAACCAGGCTCATGGTGAAAACCAGGCTCATGGTGACAACCAGGCTCATGGTGACTACCAGGCTCATGGTGACAACACACGGACATTGATTTTACCCTGATAAGCATATCTTCCATATTACTTATCGTTTACAAAGCACTTGCAATCTCATGTGTACGAGGAGATTCAGAAAGATAAGAGAAACGAGACAGTGTTCATTGTAGTCAGGGCACATGGTTTTTTAGACTTGTCATAGCATTCTCAAACAAAACATGTTTAGTAGATTTTCCTTCATTGGCTCTACCCCTTGTGTCCTTGATCCCCGCTTATGAGTGCACAATCTCTTTCTCTCTTTCAGGTCCCACTTGATCTTTTGCTTCTTCGATCCTTCCTCATCACCTAGATTTACCCCTTCTTGGTCTCCTTTTAGTTCTTAGGCCTTACCCACATTTATAGACATAAAACATACATGCAAGTGTATGTGCACACAGACACACACACACACACACACACACACGTGAATATCAAGTTAGTACTCGAATATGAGAGAGATCATGTATTTATTTTTGTCTTATGTCTGGCCAACCAATTACTATAAGGACTTCTAGATCTATCCATTTTCCTGCAAATTACATTTGACTGTTCTTTACAGATGAATACAATTCCATATGTAAATGACATTTTCAATATCCATTCATGTGTTGACAGACATCTAAACCAGTTCATTCTTTAGAATTAATTTTAAAAATCAACTTAACCTTGGTATTTCTAGAGTTGTAGGTTATATTCTTTGAATGGTATAGCTTCAGAACCCATATCATCACATGCTTAGCTATTGTTAAGACACAGCATATCCTTTCCTTAATGTTAACACGTGGATATATCTTTTTATTGAGCTTGCACATTCCTTTGCTTAGTAACTCCAATACATCCTACCCTGACATCTCCTGGCATTATTTTCTCGGGTATACGTGAAGGTCCTAGCTGCACTTAAGTAGAAGTCTTTGAGGAGAACTCTCTAGACTGCTTAGCCATTAGTTTCTTGCTGCTCTGGCATTTGCCCTCATGACCTATTTAATTCTCCTGAGGATCGAGTTAAAGGTAATCCCATCTTCAAGACGAAGACAATCAAGTTAGAAGTTAAATATCCTGTGACCCACTTACTCTCAGAGAATCAAAACACAAGCATTTTGTCTTAGAAGCCACTTACTTCTCTGCTAGATGTGCTGTCTTTCCCACATTGGAACTGCCAGGAAGAGAAGGTTATGTTGCTCTTGACCTCATATTGCCACGATCAGTGGTCAATGTTCATTTTCACCACTCCTCACCAGACTGCCCAAAAACATAGTCTATCTAATTACCTAACAAAGAGGTTTTCTTGAGTTTTATTTTTCACCAGTGAACATAAACAGAAGAAACAGAACACCATGTTACTGCAGTTTGTGGCCTGCCTTTCTCCCATCTTCTGTAGACTAGAAGGATGAGCATTCATGACAAGGTCTCCTTAATTTGCTGTTTAAGTGAAGAGAGTGTGGGAACATATTAGTCTGAGGATAGGTAGTCCTTAACATGTCAGATCTCATGGGAGTTGAGTTTATAACACAAGCACCATACATTCATTTATTTAGCCTTTTATTCTGCCTTTCTCTTTCAAGAGGGAATGGTAACCTTATGGTTAATATGGGGTTGGAAGTTATAAAATGATCATTAATAATGTGTTTATTTTTTTAGGTATGTTTCTGACTATACTTCCCTGAAGTGGATGTTTCTGGTTCTGTCATGTGATGCAGACCCACCCGGTGGTTTGCTGATGCAAGACCCGAGGGAGGACACATGATGCTTGGAGAGAGCATAAATAGGACTCAATGGGCAGTGATGGCATGCTCGCCTAGATAGCCTTGCAACTCTTTGGTGGTCTGGAGTCTCTGCTGATTTTCACTTCATTGAGAGAAGCATAGCTGAGGACTTTTACTAGTGTCTAAGGTTTGTGGTAATGTGTTAGCTACTGGGGAGGGGTCAGTACTGTATAGGGTAGGATCTTTGGTTTCACACAGATAATGGTACAACTGAGCAGCCGAAGTAGAAAGATGTTGACAGTGATAGGTGCCACCAAATGGGAACTCTGAGAATGGAGGCTAAGGCATGCTTTCATACAATATGACTTGAAGGAACAACAAGGTGTTTGCCAAGTTAGAGGTTCAATGACAGGAAAGACGATTGAAACATCATAGGCAAACTACCATGAATGCAAAATCAAAGATGTGTAGACGGGTCGACAGAGGGCCACACAAAGTCACGAAGAGACTTGTGGATTACAGAGCTCAGACATTGCCTTCAAGATCACGTAGAGACCCCTGCTGGGCATTATCAGAGGAAATCACCTGATCCGAATTATGGCTGTCCCCAATGTGGGGACAGATTTCATATGTGTAAAAATAGCCATGAAAAGATCAGTGGGGACCTTACGCTGCTGCATCTTTAAGCGCAAAGATAGATTCAAATAGCACCGCTCTTCTTAAACGCTTCTACAATTTGGTGCTGCTCCTGCCTCTGTATTGCAATCCTCGTGTCTGAAACTATCAGCCCAGACTTTCAGCTGTTGGCCCAGAACAAGAAGAGGCTGGAATGGCTACGTACAGATAAGAGAGTTTCTGGTTCACACCCGAAGGAGAGAGGGAGAAGCGAGCATAGCCAAAGGAGAAATGAAGAGTAGGGATATAGCGCTCACGCTGTCTAGTTGCCTAGCGTGCGAAAGTCCTTGGGTTGACTCACCCGTCCTGTACAAATAAACAACAAACAACAGCAATAAAAGATGAACTGAACTATCTAGGTTGTCACAATGTCAACCTCTGTCAGCCAATTGGGCGCCAGTCCCTCAGAGGCCCAGGCTCCCTCTGCGAGCAGAGAGACAAATCATGAGGTGTGTGCGGATCGTGTTCCACTTGAAAGACAATACAAGGGGATCCTAAGCAGTGATTGTTGGGGGGGGGGATGGGGGGGAGATGATGGCACAAGTAGATCCAAAGAGCTTTCTTCATGAAAATATTAGGCGTGAAAACCTAATGTAGAAAATGCAGTCGGCCTCCAGGCCATGAGCCGTCACTGGAACAATGTGGCAGCGTGGGATTTGCACCTCAGTGTACAAGTTTGGGTGCAGCAAGAAATCCACTGTCACTAATAAAAGGATTTTTAAACTGCTTCAACCGCTCCCCAGAGCGTCCTTGTGGAGACACCGTGCTCGCTCGAGAATCCTCTTAGGGCCCTTGCACTTGTTCTTGCCTCTGCCTGGAGCATCCTTTTCTGAGTCCTTTTACATAGATGGCTTTTTTTTCCCCCTCGACACTAGCTTTTCAGTTCTAATATTTTCACGAAGAAAACTCTTCGTGTCTACTTGTGCCATCACTCCACCCCGCAACAATCACCACGTAGGATCGCCTTCTGTTCTCTTTTCTTTAAAGTGGAGTGCGGTCAGCGCGCACGTCACCGTTTGTCTCCCTGCTCCTGGAAGGAGCCCCACTTTGTTTCCTGCTGTCTCCTCTGCAGGCAAACGACTGCCAGCCACGCGGTAGATGTTCAACTAATATTTGATGAATGAATACATAAAAATTAAATGTAAGAAGAACGGGCTTTAAGAGAGTTAGAGCTTTTCATGGAAGCGATCCTAAAAGAACCTTTAAAAAATGTCATTTGCTTTTGACATTGGTGAGAAGCGAGTCCAAGAGCAGAGTGAGGGCGCATCTAATGAGTGTTCTCCAGCTTCCTGTCACCCGCTGAGAACCCCTGGAGACTGGCTCTTGATCATGAAAGATGAACATGCCTCTGGCCAGTGCTTAGCTCTAACAGCGAACATTCAGGATGCACACACAACTTTTTTCTGCCTCTGGGAAGTTTGAGGGCTCTTATTATTCTCAAGCAAAGCTATCTTAGAGGAACATGAATTATCTATTAAAGAGACTTAGGAGTTCTAACCTAAAAAATCATGAGGAGAATTTCTGTGGAATCGACAAGATACGGCCGAATAATCACCCTAAATCATTTTTTCTTTTCAGATAGAAACAAACTGGAAAATGTAGTAATTTTCATAGGTAGAGGCAAAAAGGCACTTAGCACAGCTTGAAGATTCAAATTCGTCTGGATAAAGCTGCTGCGCTTGGCTTTAATTTGAACTTGAGCTCCTAGATACAGACTTAGAAGGTGGCCTTATGAGGGAACTTTCCTTTAAGGTTCCCCGTCTCCTTCATACCGCTTGATGTATTTCATAGAGTTGTTTCTGTCCAGGAAGCTCATGCTTATTAAAGAACAATGGAAGTTGTTGCAGTAAATGTGAAACAAAGAATTTATTATCTCGCTCTAGTGCCAGCTCCGGTGGGCCAGAGGTATCTGCGGGATATTTTCATCTCAGTCAGCAAAGCGTCTCACCTGCTAAGATCACATTTCCATCGCGTGCTGCCGCCGCTGGCTACTCTCTGAGCCCCACAGCCGCCGCCCTCTTGCAACTCTCTTGCTGTGGACTCTGCTCACATTCCCAGCATCCACCTCCCCATGGTTAAAGTCACAACTCCCAGTAAATCATTAAAACCAAAACTCGATAAACTTGTAATTTAACAATCAGATTTATATCAGTAAATTCAAACTCCACAAAACGTCTGCACAAGAAACTCACAAGCAACTGATAATGATATAAACTGCCCACCCAGATAAGACAAATTGTCCTATAAAAATCCATCCCTTATAAAATATTCATAACTACCTGTGGCCGTTTAAGGCCACATGGATCAGGGATCTCCTTCTCTGTCTCCATCTTGGTTCTTCTCCTTTCTTTTCCTCTCTCTGGACTTAGAAAAACTGTTTCCGCCTTACTTTTTCACTGCCCAATCACTGGCCTTGCCTTTTCTTGTGCCTGCCCTCACTTGCAGATAGACATCAACTTTAGGAAGTAATATCTGGAAACCATTTATGCAAGTTCTGGCCAGGCATGAAAAGATGCCATTCTATGTAAATTCATTCTTTTACATATGATAATATTATTTTGAATTAGGGTCTCACTGTGCAGTCTAGGCTGGCCTCAATTTGTATTCCTACCTCAGTCTTCTGAGTCAGTAACTGGGATAAAACAAATGTTGCTCAACCCCTACTGATTGAAAGTGTGAAGTAGACCGTTATTTGAATCCGTGAAGATTCCAGAGAACACAGAGAGAAGCTTTGGTTAGTTATTAAAGGCACAGAAAATGTGAGGGAGAGGGTGGTATCATGTTTTCGTGTATGTATGGGTGCACAACTGTATATGGGTGTAGATTTAAGGGTATGTGTTGTGTGTGGAGGCCAGAGGACAAACTTGAGTATCATTTATCAGGTGCCAGTGCTGCTGCTTCTTCTTCTTCTTCTTCTTCTTCTTCTTCTTCTTCTTCTTCTTCTTCTTCTTCTTCTTCTTCTTCTTCTTCTTCTTCTTCTTCTTCTTCTTCTTCTTCTTCTTCTTCTTCTTCTTCTCCTCTTCCTCCTCCTCCTCCTCGTCCTCCTCCTCTTCCTCCTCCTCCTCCTCGTCCTCCTCCTCCTCCTCCTTCTCTTTCTTCAATACAATGGTCTTTTAATGGCCTGGAACTTGCTAAACAGACCTGGTAGGTTGGCCAGTTAATCTCAGGAATCCACATGTCTTCCTTTCCAATTCTGGATTGCTAAGCATGCCTGGAAATTCTGACCCCTCCCTCCCTGGCTTGAGTTGTAGCTCTTCCTTTTTCTAAAAACCTTTACATTTTTTATTTACACAATCTCTGCCCTCTTTTTCTTTTCAACTTCTTCTATGCCTCCCTGACTCCCTCACAAATTTATAACCTCTCCTTTAAGTAATAGTGATATATCTCATATACACATTTGCGTACATTTAAGGATTGCTGGCCACTTGAGATCGGATAACTTATCAGAAGTCTTGTCCATGGAGAAGACTAATCCTTCCTCTTTCAGCATGTATCAATTGTTTATAGCTTTTAATCTAGGGATGGCACTTCTGAGATTCTCCCATCTGTGTTGACAAGTCATTGGTCTTGTTATTGTGCACGTTTTGTTTAGGCAAACACATGGTTGAGATGTCATGGGCACAGCTTCCTTCTTTCTTCCAATCTTTTCTCGTCCTCTTCCATGAGACTCCCTCAGCCTTAGGTGTGGGAACTGCATTGTAGGTTGTAGGTGTGTCCACTGGGGTTGACCGGTTGTGGATTTCTGTAATGGCTTCCTTACATCAGGGGTGAGAGCTACAGATATAATTATAAAGATAATAACGAGGATTCAGCATGCCGTTAGGATTTATACTGGTTTAGGAAAATGTAGAACTAGGATTTCTTCTAGGGTCCATGCCTTGAACTGAGCCAGCTAGGTGTGGCTTTTTAAATTTATTTTTTAAAATGGACTCTAGGGCTAGAGCTCAGGTCCTTATGCTTGCAAGGCAAATATTTACTAAGTTATCTCCTCAGCCCAGATTGACATAATCTGATGAAGAGAAGCAGCCAACAAAAGAGCAGTCAGCGCAATGTTTGGTTTAACCTGAGGCCCATGACATGAGAGGGGGCCCTTGCCCTACACTGATTGGATGGCCAAGAAGTGGTGACTGGACAGCCCAGAGACCTAGGATAGAACCAAACACAACGGTTTAAAATAAATAAATAAAAAACATGCAAAGAAATAGATACATAAAAGCAATGAAATGATTCGTAATGATATTCTGTCATTCCCATAGATCAGTGCTGTGCCCATTCATCATCTGAGAGGCTTCCCCTGAGAGCAGGCTGCAGAGTGAGACAGTCAGATATTATGCAGAGAGATTCTAAATTGGAGGGCTCCATTGAGCTCCTCCTTTTGGAGCTTAGGAAATCTTACAGAAGAGGGAGAGAAAAGATTCTAGGATGTTAGGAGCGATGCCCTTGAAACCCTCCATTATTGATGTTCATATTATGGTTAGAGTTAAGTATGACTGGGTTCATGGAAAATCCCCAGCCAGCTGCAGAAGACTAATACAAATCTGGTGGTCAGGATGAATAATGATATGATAAAGTTCTGACCTTGCTGAGAAATACATCTGACGTCAAGATACCCAATGTGATAACCTGTAACCTTTCTGAAAAACCAACATCCTGTTGACATCAGCTGACCACATGAATACTGTGTCCTAGGCCTGTGTAAATGTTTCCCACTTGCCCCTCTCTCTATCACCCCTGTTATGGTATAAATTCAGCATTGGGAAAAAAATAAAATTGTCGCCTTGATCAGACTCTTGTCTTGGCATCCTTTGCGTCTCTTGTCTCCCATTCTCTTCCAGGTACACTCAGCGTCCTCGTTGACACTAGGAGTCCAGGGGATAGAGGATACCAGGAAAACATGGCCTACTTAATCAACTAAGCAGGGCTCATATGGGCTTATAGAGACTGAAGTCGTAAGCATGGGGTCTGCACAAGTCTGCACCAGGTCCTTTGCATATGTTATGGCTATTAGCTTGCTGTTTCTGTGGGACTTCGAATGGTGGGAGCAGGTGTATCTCTGACTCTTGAGGATTATTTTCCTCCAATTGGGTTGCCTTGTTCAGCCTCAATATGAGGATTTCACTTTGTCTTACTGTATCTTATTTTGTCCTGTTTGGGTGTCCTCTCTTGGATGCCTGCTCTGTTTTTTCAAACATTTGGGTTGTGTAAGGGCCAGTATTGTTCCAAAGTTGCAGAATCTCCATAACACAGGGCAACGGCAGGATAACCAGAAGTCTGGATGAGGATCTAATATTGATGGTGTTGCAGAAGTCAGAGATACTGAACCAGGCCAACGACTCATTGCAGTGAACATTTGCAAAGGAAGACATGGACAGAAGGATATACTGTGGGACACACTGTGACTTATATAGATAGCTTCCACACTGATGAAATATTTCCTACACTTTGTGTGTGTGTGTGTGTGTGTGTGTGTGTGTGTGTGTGTTTTATTTTGTTTTGTGGGGAGGTTGCAGAAGCAAAGGGAAGATGTCAAGAGACAGGGAAATGATTGGGACTGTGGTGTATGATGAGAAACTCACAAAGAATCAGTAAAAATAAAAACTAGACAGTGAAAAAAAATGACAAAACAAAGCGGGAAGATTTCCAAAGGAAATCAAGAGGCATTCGAGTTTCATTAAGGGTCTTTGCAGATACCAGTTCTTTAAGGACACGAAAAGAGGTTTTCCATGACCTTGAGTCATCAGGTAGCTAGAATGTATTTTGAAAATTAGATTATAACACTTTAGATCTGTCTTTTTTGGATACCCTCATCTGCCCTCTCACTGAAGCAGGAAACATCTGAGTCACTTTAAAAAGTCGCGCACACACACACACACACACACACACACACACACACACACACACACACACTCTCACACACTCTCCTCTTATCCCGTTATTGTCATGTAGCTGCAGTAGCTACATGGTGCAATCTTGGGATTTGTCATGATTTATTTTTTATCTTTATTTATTTATTTTTACATTGGAGATTTTCACCCAACCCCCCTGCCTAGGTTCCATGTCCCATACCTCCACTCTTCCCTACTCCTTCCCTCTCTACAAGAATGTTCCCATCCACACCATCAGCCCTCAAAACCCCCTGGGGCCTCCAGTCTCTTGAGGATTAGGTGCATCTTATCTGACTGAACCCAGGCCCGGGAATCCTCTGCTGTATGTGCTGGAGACCTCATCTCAGCTGGTCTATGCTGCCTGGTTGGTGATCCAGTGTCTAAGAAATCTCAGGGGTCCAGGTTAGCTGAGACTGCTGGTCCTCCTACAGGGTTGACCTCCTCCTCAGCTTCCTCCATCTTTCCCCTATTTCAGCCAGAGGGGTCAGCAGTTTCTGTTCCTTGGTTGGGTGCACACATCTGCATCTGACTCTTTCAGCTCCTTGTTGGGTCTTTTGGAGGGCAGTCATGATCGATCCCTTTTTGTGAATGTCCCATAGCTTCAGTAATGGTGTCAGGTCCTGGGGCCTCCCCTTGAGCTGGATCCCACTTTGGGCTGTCACTGGACCTTCTTTTCCTCAGGCTCTTCTCCACTTCTGTCCCTGCATTTCTTGCAGACAGGAAGAATTATGGGTCAGAGCTTTGGCTGTGGGATAGCAACCCCATCCCTCACTTGACGCCCTGTCTTTCTGCTGGAGGTGGGTTCAGTAAGTTCCCTCTCCCCACTGTAGGGCATTTCATCTAGGGTCCCCCCCTTAAGTCCTGAGGTCTCTCCTTTCCCAGGTCTCTGGTACATTCTAGAGCGTCCTTCCAACCTTTCTCCAGAGGTCACCTGTTTCCATTCTTTCTGCTGCTCCTCAGGGCTTCAGATGTTTTCCTCCACCCAATCCAGATTAAGTTTTCCTTTCCCCCACCCCCATCCCCTTTCCCTCCCCTGTCTGTCCCTCCCTTCTCCCTTGTGGTTCCTTTCTTCTCCTTCCCACGTAGAACTGAGGTGTTCTCACTTGGGCCCTTCAGCTTGTTGACCTTTTTGAATTCTGTGGACTGCATCTTGGGTATTCTGTACATTTTTTTTGGCTAATATCCACTTATTAGCCAAAATACCATGCATGTCCTTTTGGATCTGAGTTACCTCACTCAGGATGACATTTTTTAGTTTTATCCATTTGCCTGCAAAACTCAGGATGTCCTCATTCTTAATAGCAGAGTAGTACTCCATTGTATAAATGAACCACATTTTCTGTGTCCATTCTTCTGTCATGGGACATCTAGGTTGTTTCCAGCTTCTGGATATCACAAATAAAGCCTCTATGAATATAGTGGAATATGTGTCCCTGTGGCATGGTGGGGTATCTTCGGGGTATATTCCCGAGTGGTATTTCTGGTTCTTTAGATAGGTCTATTTCCAATTTTCTGAGGAACCTCCAAATTGATTTCCAGAATGGTTGTAATGTTTGCAATTCCAAAGCAATGGAGGAGAGGTCCTCTTTCTTCATGTCCTTGCCAACATGTGTTGTCCCTAAGGTTTTGATCTTAGCCATTCTGACTGATGTAAGGTGTATTTTCAGGGTCGTTATGACTTGCATTTCTCTGATCACTAAGGACTTTGACATTTCTTTAGGTGCTTCTCAGCCATTCAAGATTCCTCTATTGTGAATTCTTGATTTAATTCTATACCCCATTTTTGATTAGGTTGTTTGTATTATTTTGTTGGTAATCTTCTTGAGTTTTTATATATTTTGGATATTAACCCTCTATCAGATGTGGAGTTAGTGAAGATTTTTTCCTCCAGATTTTAGTGGGATTGCTTCAAGTATCTCTCCATTTAATTTGATATTGGCTGTTGATTTGCAGTAAATTGCTTTTATTATGTTTAGGTATGGGCCTTGAATTTCTGATCTCTCCAATAGTTTTAGCATGAAGGGATGTTGTATTTTGTCAAATGCTTTTTCTGCATCTAAGGAGATAATCCTGTGATTTTTTTCTTTGAGTTTGTTTATATGGTGGATTATGTTAATGGATTTTCATATATTTAATGAATCTTGCATCCCTGGGGTGAAGCTTACTTGATCCTGGTGAATGATGGTTTTGATGTATTCTTGGAAAATTTTATTGAGTATTTTTGCATCGATATTCATACGTGAGATTGGTCTGAAGTTCTTTTTTTTTAGTAGGGTTCTTGCGTGGTTTAGGTATCAGAGGTAATTGTGGCTTCATAGAATGAATTGGGTAGTGTTCCTTTTGTTTCTATTTTATGAAATAGATTAAGGAATATTGGTATCAGGTCTTCTTTGAAGGTCTGATAGAATTCTGAACTAAATCCATCTGTCCCTGGGCTTTTTTGGGTTGGGGGGGGTTAATGACCTCTATTATAGGATATGAGCCTGTTTCGAAGAAAGTTTACATGCTCTTGATTTAACTTTGGTTTGTGGAATCTGTCTAGATAATTATTCATTTCATCTAGATTTTCTAGTTTTGTGGACTATAGGCTTTTGTAGTAGGATCTGATGATTTTTTGAATTTCCTCCATTTCGGTTGTTATGTCTCCCTTTTCATTTCTGATTTTGTTAATTTGGATACTGACTCTGGGCCTTTCAGTTAGTTTGGCTAGGGGTTTATCTATTTTGTTGATTCACTCAAAGAGCCAGCTTTTGGTTTTGCTAATTCTTTGTATTGTTCTCTTTGTTTCTATTTGGTTGATTTCGGCCCTGGGTTTGACTGTTTCCTGCCTTTTACTCCTCTTGGGTGAGTTTGCTTCTTTTTGTTCTAGAGCTCTCAGGTGTGCTGTTACATTGCTAGTGTAAGATCTCTCCAGTTTCTTTACCAGTGCACTCAGGGCTATGAATTTTCCTCTTAGCACTGCTTTCATTGTGTCCCATAGGTTAGGTATGATGTGTCAACATTTTCATTAAATTCCAGGAAGTCTTTAATTTCTTTCTTTACTTCATCCTTGACTAAATTATTATTGAGTAGAGAGTTGTTCAGTTTCCACATGTATGTGGGTTTCCTATTGCTTTTGCTCTTATTGAAGACCAGCTTTAGGTCATGGTGGTGTGATAGGATGCATGGGATTATTTCAATCTTCTTGTATTTGTTAAGGGTTGTTTTGTGATCAATTATATGGTAGCTTTTGGAGAAGGTACCACGAGCTGCTGATAGGAATGTGTATTCTTTTGTTTTATGGTGAAATGTTCTGTAGATATTTGTTGGATACATGTGGTTCATAACCTCTATTAGTTTCACTGTGTTTCTGTTTAGTTCCTGTTTAAATGACCTGTCCATTGGCGAGAGTGGGGTGTTGAAGTCTCTCACTATTATTTTGTGGGGTTCAATGTGTGTTTTGAGCTTTACTAAAGTTTCTTTTATGAATGTGGGTGCCCTTGTATTTGGGGCACAGATGTTTAGAATTGAGACTTTCTCTTGGTGGATTTTCCCTTTGATGAAGTGTCCTTCTTCATCATACTTGATAACATTTGGTTGAATCTCTACTTTATTGAATAGTGGGATGGCAACTCCAGCTTTTTTCTTGGGACCATTTGCTTGGTAGACCCTTTCCATCCTTTTACTCTGAGATAGTGTCTGTCATTTTTAATGAGTTGTGTTTCTTCTATGCAGCAAAAAGCTGGAACTTGCTTGCATATCCAGTCTGTTAGCTTATATGTTTTTATAGGTGAGTTGAGTTCATTAATATTGAGAGATATTAAAGATAGATGCCTGTTGGTTCCTGTTATATTTGCTTTTGTAGGTAACTTTATGTTCTTGTGGTTTTCTCCTTTTGGGTTTGCTGTGAGATGCTTAATATATTGTCTTTGGTGAACTGTTCTATGCTGCCCCCAAACTCACCATGCAGCCCCAGCTGGCTTCAAATTTGCAATCCTCCTGCCTTAGCATTGAGTGCTAAAATTGTTGGAATGTGTCACCTCAACTGACTTTGATTTTCATTTCTATTATTGGCTTTGTATTGAGTCTTATTTTAGCTCCTCCTTTCTCCTTTCTTTGAAGAGTATTCTATTTTCATTTTATAGCTGCAACATCTCTTTATCTCTGAGTTTACTAACATTTGCTTTCTTCTACTTGTTTCCAAAAAAGTCCATTTTCCCTAACTCATTCATCCTAATTGATTACTTACATTTTGGCATCCACCATTCATACTAGATATTCTTCTGGTAATCCTTATATGTGAGAGGGAGGTTAGAAAGGATTAGAAAAGATGTGAGGATGATTGGAGATTATCCTTTGAATGCTGAACCACATGGTGATTTTACTTGATCTTTTTACTAAAGGACTCCTGATGGGATTTGCTTGAATATTTTCACTTAAGGTGTCCAATTTATTCAGGAAATAATATTTTTTAATTATCCTGTCTGATGTTGTCAGACTTCTGTGAGCCAAATTAAGAGATCTGGGACAAAGAAATGTTCAACATCCTTAGTCATCAGGGAAATGCAAATCAAAACAACCCTGAGATTCCACCTCACACCAGTCAGAATGGCTAAGATAAAAAACTCAGGTGACATCCGATGCTGGTGAAGATGTGGAAAAAGAGGAACACTCCTCCATTGTTGGTGGGATTGCAGACTGGTACAACCACTCTGGAAATCAGTCTGGAGGTTCCTCAGAAAATTGGACATTCCACTACCTGAGGACCCAGCTGTACCTCTCTTGGGCATATACCCAAAAGATGCTCCAACATACAACAAAGACCCATGCTCCACTATGTTCATAGCAGCCTTATTTATAGCCAGAAGCTGGAAAGAACCCAGATGCCCTTCAACAGAGGAATGGATTCGAAAAATGTGCTACATATACACAATGGAGTACTACTCTGCTATCAAAAACAATGACTTCATGAAATTCATAGGCAAATGGAATGAACTAGAAATTATCATCCTGAATGAGGTTACTCAATCACAGAAAAACACATATGGTATGCACTCATTGATAAGTGGATATTAGCCAAAAACTCGAATTACCCAAGATACAATCCACAGACCACAGGAAGCTCAAGAAGAAGGATGACCAAAATGCGGATGCTCCCACTCCTTCTTAAAATGGGGGAAATATCCATAGTAGGGGATATGGAAGCAAAGTTTAGAGCAGTGACTCAAGGAATGGTCATTCAAAGTCTGACCCACATGTGGCCCATATTTATATATAGCCACCAAGACTAGATAAGATTGATGAAACTAGAAAATGCAAGCTGAAAAGAACCGGATATAGATCTTTCCTGAGAGACACATCCAGAGCATGTCCAATATAGAGGTCAATGCTAGCAGCAAACCACTGAACTGAGAATAGGACCCCCTTGGGGGGAATTAGAGGAAGGATTGAAAGAGCTGAAGGGGTTTGCAATCCCATAAGAACAACAATGCCAACCAACCAGAGCTTCCAGGGACTAAACCACTACTGAAAGACTATACATGGACTGACCCAGGGCTCCAACTGCATATGTAGCAGAGAATAGCCTTGTTAGGGTACCAGGTGAAGGGGAAGCCCTTGTTCCTGCCAAGGTTGGACCCCCCAGTGCAGGGAAATATGGGGGGCAATAAGGGGGATGTATAGGGGGAATACCCATATGGGAGAGGGGGAGGGGAAGGAATGGGGACTTTTGGACAGGAAACCAGGAAGGGGAATAACCTTTGAAATGTAAGTAAAGAAATACATCTAATAAAAAATTAAAAAAAGAGATCTGGGACAAAATAAACACAGATTCTATATTTTCATTATTACCTGTAACAGATGATTCAAGTCTGAAGGTTCTCTATTCCCAAATATTCTTCTTTTTAAATGTAATACTATGTGTAATGTATGTTGGTCATATCCACCTCCTACTTCCTGCTTCCAGCTTTCCCAACATACCCCTAACATATCTCTCTCTCCCAATTTCACGATGCTTGCTTTCTTTCTCTCTTTCTTTTTTCCTTCCTTCCTTCCTTTCTCTCTCCCTCTTTCTTTCTTTCTTTCCTTCCTTCCTTCCTTCCTTCCTTCCTTCCTTCCTTCTTTCTTTCTTTCTTTCTTTCTTTCTTTCTTTCTTTCAGCTAGTGCTGTTCAGTTAGTGCTGTTCCTATGCACATGGGTACGGATTCTGCTGAAGCATAGACAACCTACTGTGGCCACTCCCCAAAGAAAAGTGACTTTCTCTTCCCCAGAAACCATCAACTTCCAATAGCTCCTTGTCTAGGGGTGAGGTCTGAGGATCTTATGTGGTTAAACATAGATGCTGCGAGATCAATTGGGCAAAAGTTATGTCTGGTCCAGAGGATAACATTTTGATGCACTCCTCCACACCCTCTGGTTCTTATATTCCTGCCTCCTCTTGTGAGATGTTTCCTGACCCTCAGGGGGTGGGATAGATGTCCTAAGGCTGAGTACACACAGTCACTTGCTTTTGGCACTTTGAAATGAATCTCTGTGTTAACTATTACCCACTGCAATAAGAAGCTTGGTCGACCCGGGTTGAGAGCAGCACAAATCTACAGATATAAACACAGATATTTAGAATACAGGCACTTTGACACCGTTTATGAAAATATTGATAGATTCTCCCTTTGAGCCTGACTTCCCTACTTATTGACTTTGACCTTGCTTACAGTTCTAGCCATTGATTCTCTCCTGTGGAGCAGGTATCAGATCTAGTAAAAAAGAGCAACTGCTTTCCTCCAAACAGTCTTGCCACTGGTGCACTGGAGGACATATCACATGGACGCTAGCATTCACGCTAAAGGTTGAATTTCCTGGTCAGTTAGAAGTTTGATTTCTGTGTCCTGACATCAAAGTTTGTTGTGTGTCATGTCTTCAGAAATAGGATCTTTCACACAAGCAAGAGTAATTCCAATATCCTGTCCTATCTTGGGTACCTCTAGGACCTTACTTATTAGTAGCTGATAGGTAGGTAACCCATGCCTAGCACAGAGATATTAATTTAATGATGAATTTAACACATTGTTTATCCATGTGTGGTACTTTTCTTTGAACTCTTTTACAACTAACACTGCTTTAATTAGTTTACAAACTAATGGGGCTTCATAAGGTTTCTTCATACACTATTTGTTTTGTTTAGCTCCCCCCTTCCCCCTTAGTCCCATGTCTGCTTAACTTTTGATCAAGACTCCAGTACGAGGTCATATAACTGAATTCAGTTACTTGGTAACTTGGTAACAGGAAAAGATTTCTCAGTGCACAATGACCAAAGATTAAGTGTGCCATGAATTCAATGTGTAATGAATTCATAGTGTTTCTGGACGTTCCTGCCTATGTTGCACTCATGACATCACTGCTATTCTGAACAACATATCTACTTAGTGCATATAATGTTGATGAATACTTCCAGACACATCTCAGATCATGCCATTCATTACATGCTGTGAACTGCAGTGTTTCTACTGGACATATAAATTTCTTTCTGGAAACATAATACCTTGATTATGGGAAACTAAGGCTATTATTTTCTACTATTAGCCTTCAATGTTTGAAAACTAGGATGTCTGGTTTTTGAAAAATTAGTCTTAGAGGTGCTGACTTGAGTTTCATAGAAACTTATTAAACAAAATTTGGCTTGGGATCAGAACAGAATTCTTAACAACAGAAGTGGCCTTAACTATGTTCTGTCATTTTGAACTAATGGGAAGCAGCAGTCCTTGCACTGACAATTTTAAAATAAAAATATTGATCAACTCTGAGAAATAGTGAGGACGTTCTAATCCTATAATATTAAACATTCAGCCAAGATTTAGTTCATTATGCAAAAATAAGACCATATACCTTATTAGTATGCAAGTTTGCTTCCATAAGGCCATTTTCATGTAAGGCTATAATGTACTTTTAACATATTCCCTTTCCTTCATAACTCACTACCTTACCCTCTTTCCCTTACCCATACCCTCCCTCCTCCTCTCCTCTTCCATTACTTTCCTTCCCCCCTGGACACTTTTGTTTTTATTTTATATCATCTCATTGTAATTCAAATGGAGAACGTGAGCCATAGACTCACACGTTGAAGCACTTGGTCCCCACGTACTGTTTGTGAAGGCCTTAGAGCCTTTAGGACAGCGCTTCTCAACCTTCCTAATGCTGTGATCCTTTAACACAGTTCTCCATAAAATTACTTTCATTGCTAGCTACTTTATTACTCTAATTTTGCTACTGCTATGAATTGTAATGTAAATATTTGATTCGCATGATATCTGGTATATGACCCCTAAAGGGGTCGCAGCGAGAACTATTGCTTTAGGACATAGAGCTTTGCTGGAGAAAGTAGTTCTCTAGGTGTGGGCCTTGAGGCTTTGTAGCCTGGCCTCACTTTCTCTTCTCCTTTTACAAATTCTTGAGTATAGATCCAATGTGACCAGCCAGTCCCCTTCCCTGCCTGCTGCCTGGCATTCCCTGTGAGATCAACTGTGTCCTTCTGGAACTGTGAGCCAAATTAAATCCTCCCTCTCTTAAGTAGTTTTTGTCAGGTGTTTGTTTATTTTTGTCTTCTACAATGGTAGAAAAATCAAATACGTCTGTACACACATGATCTTATGTAAGTGTGAGAAAATGAGACAAATGAAAGAAATGAGATTGACCTAATTTGCCGAACACTACCAGTGATTTGTATACCTATTTTACCTATGTATTTGGGATCATGAAAAATTTCTTAATTTAAATAGAAAAGTAATAAAGTTTAAAAACATAATTAAAGTTTAAAAGGAATTGCTCTATTTTATTCTATTCAGAGACCTAGACCTCTATTTGAAGGAAGGATGAGTTTGGAAATCTTTTTCACAAACATACCCTCAGTCAGTTTTCTTAGTGTGAAATATATTTTTAGTAAGCGTGAGCTTTGGGTGATTTTGTGTTATGAATTAATTTATTCTCATTATGTAGAAATCTAAATAGTCAACTATGCAACAAGGTATGCCCAATATCTTCATTACATTTTATTTTTATCTGTCCTTAAAGATGTATTAATTCTTGTTTTATATCTATGAGTATTTTGCTTGCATATATGTCTGTGCATCACATGCATGCAGTGCCCACAGAGGACAGAAGAGGGCATTAATCTCCTGGAACGGGAGTTACAGACGGTTGTGAGCCTTAGCATGGTTTTTGGGAGTCAAACCTGAGTCTTCTGGAAGAGCTCCTATCGTTTTTAATCATTGAGCCATCTCTCCAGTCCTTTTATTATTTTTAAATAGATGGTAGAAGTATTTTTAAAAATAATAGTGCTGGGGGTGTAGTTCAATGTATAATGCATGTTATCATATGTGAGAACCTAGCAGCTTCATTTTCTCTGATGATATTAGCATAAGGTTTTGAATGCTTCTTTATCAAGAATGCTTTCTTTATCAAGAATCAGAAATTTTCATAAATTGAACTTGGCACGGAACACCACTTGCTCTCGATACAGCAATAGCTTACTGTGTAATAAAGCATTCATCTTTTTCCTGAATTCTGGGTTCTTCTTGCTGGATCTACCTTTCTCTGGATTGATATTACATCATACTGTGACTGTAGTCCAGATAGTATGGATTCTTGCTGCTACCGTGTTGTAATTTATGGCTTCTTTTCTTTATATGTCTTTGATTTGGACTGTTCTCAGAGCCTGGGTACCCCTCTTCAACCATTTCTCATGATCATTATCATAATAATTCACCCTCATTGTTCTCTTTCTATGTTTTATCTTGTTTGTTCAATCTTTATTTTGCTATCCATTTATTCATTTACACACACACACACACACACACACACACACACACATCCTACAGTTTGACATAATATGTTAGATTAAGAGTATATAAAAGTAAGCAAAACAGACATTGTCCTTGACAACATAGTTGTGATAATTCAGGGTAGAGTGGTAGTTAAATGTTAAATAAATAGCTACATAAAAGATACAAGTTGTGAATTGTGTTGAAGGTTTACAAAGGTTTACGAAGGGAATTGATAGTGTCTGAGAAGCCAAGGAATTCTTTCCTGCTTAAGAGATAGTTATGATAAAATATGAAGATGGGGTGGAGCTGGGACATTTTAGCAAAGAAAGTCACAATGGGAAAATCAGGAAGTGTAGAGAGAAGGGACAATTTGGGAACACAAAGGACCAGAGCAAGGAGCAAATAGGATAGGGTAGAGCAAGGAGAGAGACTCAAGACAGATCAAGTCAGACGTAATCACCCAATTAAAGGAATTCAGGACATTACAAAGCTAATGAAATCTGTGGAGTGCTTGATGTGGGAGAATCTGTAAGTAGATTTGTGTTTTTACAAGCTCACTCCTCGTGCAGGGAACAGGACATCTTGGAATAATAACGGGTATATCTAAGAAGTAGTTGCAATCCACATATAGGGTGTATGATGGTGGATTGACTTCCACGTAGCAAAGGTGACAGACAGAATGACCGAGAAAACATTACAGGCAAGATGGACAGTGCTTGGGGATTTGGGGAAGGATTTGGTTAGCCTCAGTAGATCTTGGTGGTATTCCCTAACTATTCTGTCCCATGTTAGGATATTTAGGATAATGCAATGTAAAGTGTGCTGTTGTGCGCATGTGCTACCCTGATTCTTCTCAGAGTGGTGAGTAGGGAGTAGGCCTCTGTCATCTCTGTTTGCAGTTCATTTACTGCAACAGCTCAGTCCAGTAGTAGAGAGAAACAGTGCTTGATTCTGATTTGGTGGATCAGACTGTGACTGCAAGCTAGGCTTCTTTTCAATGTGGTTTAGAATATTTTAAATTTCCTTCTTTGCGTCTAACATGTCACTTTTAAAGTTGTATGAAGACATGGAAGATATGGAAAGTGTAAACATATTTGGGGGAACAAAGGATCTATTGAGAAATCCGTTATTAGGATTATAAGTCATTTCCTCTCCTTATTCGAAGGTTCACCCGTTTCTATTACTTCATACAAGGAGAACAATTTGAGTTAACAAAGGACCCAGTGAATGCCAAGAGCCATTAGTGTTGCTGCATGCTTTGTAGATGGCTGTGGTCTGTGTCCAGCTCTTCCCTGTGGGGTAGCCTATCCCCATGCTCCTCACATGTGTTATATGTTTGTGGAACAATCTTTCTTATTTAGCACATTGGTCAGCATTTATCTTCGTGGAGAATTTATCCACCTCAGATCATAAGACATTGCTTAATAAATGTCAAGGTTACCTGCTACCTAACTCAAAGATTCATTGAAAAGGTCCCTCTTAATTCATTAGAACAAATGCCATAGGACGTTTTGGAAGGTGAATGAAGAGCTCATCTTTTATTGTCATAGATTTCAAGTACTCCAAGACCCTAGACCTAAAACTGGACTCTACCACCCAGCTTGTTTGAAGATCACAAAACGCCTACTGGTACATTCTTGGATGATTCTAGGGACTTTTATTTCTTCATTTTTTGTGGGGGGAAACTTAAGTAATTGGAAGGTATCACCAGCAAAGGACAACCATTTGCATGTTGGTCTTTCTTTCTGACTCAGGGTGACTACAGGACTGCAGAGTGATATCCTCCTCCAGCCTGCTTCCATGATCTTCTTACCCGAACTTCAGCTTTAGCTCTGAAGTGACCATGAATTGCAGCTAATGAAACTCTAGGACCAGTTGTACAGGAAGCAAAGGCCAAACAATTTGGGATCAAATTTGTCAAGGAGCATTTCACAAAATGACATATTTTCTTTCTTTTTTCATTCTTCATCATACTTATAATTCAAAAGTGAGTCTAAATGTCAGATCCTGTCCTGATATATTTCTTCTCTGTCTGACAGAATTAGGCTCTCTCCTTGGGGTGCAGATGGCTCCATTCCTTCTTTCTACAATACAACTCACAACACGATATTGTAAATTTCCCACTTCTTGGAGGGAAAGGATTTTACCGTTACTCATCTTTGAATGTACTGTTCCTATCCGAGGTCATGGTTTCATCGCAAGAGCAGCACACATTTGTTGAGTGAATAATGAATACCCCATTAAGAGCATGTGGTTTTATGTAAGCGGAAACATTTTTAACTTCGAACATGTATTAATTAATTTCTGTAACAAATCCTCTGTATTTCAGAGGATTAAGCACATAGAACGTATTTTCAGTCACATGACAACCATTTGGTGGATAATGATTAGTGGGTAGGGAGTTTTTAATACCTTACACTTCTTTCTTATAACTGCATGCTTCTAGGGATAAGTTGGAAGCCTATATCTGTGACATGGAAATTCCTGGGCACACTCTTGTGTAACAGCAATGCCTGCTGCCTTTGTCAAGACATGTCCTTCTTATGAATCTATGTACCTAACATTAATTTGAGAGTCTTCTATGTGCAAGAATATGTTCTAAGCACTTAGGATGTAACAGTGAGCAGATTCCTTTGCCTGGAAAATTTACATTTTAGTGGTAGTAAATAACAAACAATAAGCAAACTAAATGACATTGTTTAGTATTTTGGGATGTGATACATGTTATAGAAAAATACAAAGTCTGGCAAGGCAAAGGAAATCAGGTATATCTAGCAGGGCTTCTTGAAAGATTATATATTATATTTATTTTTATAAATATAATAATATTTATAATACATAATTATACCAACACATTATATTAATATATTACATAATAATATGATGATATAATAGTAATTATTATATTCTGTTATATTGAAGAGGACTTCTTTGAAATCAGGTGCCACGGGGTAGTATGAAGTCTTTCCTAAACATAACCAATTTACAGATATGTGTATAGTGCACACAGAAAGATCTCATTGCAGAGCCTTCATCATTACTTTCTATAGTACCACATTCTACTAGACCAAATTAACTATGTAGACTCCAGACTCCAAACTATTTCATTTCTTTTTCTTCAAAATTGTATCATTTAAAAAAAGTTCATATCTGTGTATATTATGTGTTGAACAGGTTGCTCTCTGTCTCCATTTCTTTCTTATGTGCTACTCTCTTTGTTCCTTGGTTCGACATATAAACATTTTCTTTTCTTTCTTTGCAGTCCTGTTGGCAGAACCTAGGGTATAGCATATGCTAAACAAGCATTTTACCACCAAGCTACACCTGTAGTCTGATGGAAACAATAGTTTTTAATAATTAGAATGCTTTGTGGGTATGGGGGAAGGATTGTGGGAAGGAGTGACCAGGAGGGAGGCAGCGAATAGGATATAAATGAATAAGTAAAAACACATTCCATTAAAAAATAATTGGAATGCTTCTTCTCTGTCAACTAATGAGCATAGGTTCCAGAGCTCATCTCTAGACTTTGTGTCCTTTTGATGCCAGTGATGAGGGCTGGAGAGGCCTAATGGAGAGACATACAGAGGAGATTCATATTCAGTGTTTCTAGGGACTTCTGACAGTCAGAGAAAGAATTCAGAGATGCAATAAAGAACTTCTCAAGAGTCACATCGGCACATTAAATACAGACTTTAAAGGAGGGGATGCTTGTTCATGAGCTAGGGCAAGGAGGGGGGTCATGAATTCCCAGAATGTGAAGTTGATGAGACTTCTACATTATTTGAATTTTAGTCTGGACTGCTTACATCATGCATCTGATGTAGAAACTGTAGAAAACGTTTCAAAGAAAGAGTACTCAGACTTGCCAAATGTGGCTGGTAGGTGGGGTGGGGTGAGTAAGATGTGGCCTGAGGTTGCCGGAGCCATTGTCACTGAGCCCAGACCATGCTACTGCTGGCCTGTTACCCACCATCCACACACTAGCAGTTCTAAAAGATTCACAGTCTAAGATGGCAACCTTCAAGGGCCAGCTAATTATGAATCTTCTTAAGGGAGAACTGATCACACAGAACAAGATTACAGTTATTGGGGTTGGCATGGCTTGTGCCATCAGTATTTTAATGAAGGACTTGGCGATGAGCTTGCTTGGAAGGCACGCTGAAGGGAGGGATAAGCATCTCCAGTCTTTTCCTCAGAACATCAAAAATTGTCTCCAGTAAAGACTATAGTGTGACTGCAAACTCCAAGCTGGTTATTATCACCCCGGGGGCCCGTCAGCAAGAGGGAGAGAGCCGACTCAATTTGGTCCAGCGAAACGTGAAAATCTTCAGGTTCATCATTCCCAATATTGTGAAATACAGTCCATACCGCAAGCTGATCATTGTCTCAAATCTAGTGGATATCTTGAACTACGTGGCTTGGAAAGTCAGTGACTTTCCCAAAAGCCGAGTCATTGGAAATGATTGCAGTCTGGAGTCAACTCGGTTCCGTTACCTGATGGGAGAAAGGCTGGAAGTTCACCCGCCTGGCTGTCATGGGTGGGCCCAGGGGCAGCATGGTGGAGTGGTGTGAATGTTGCTGGCATCTCCTTGAAGATTCGGAACCCAGAACTGGACACTGATGTAGGTGAGGAGCAGTGGAAGGATGTTCACAAGCAGGTGGTTGACAATGCCTGCGAAGTGATCAAGCTGAAAGGTTGTACATCCTGGGCCATTGTCCTCTCTGTGGCAGACTTGGCTGAGAGCATAACGAAGAACCTTAGGAGGGTACATCCCATTTCCAACATGATTAAGGCTCTCTATGGAATCAATGATGATCTCTTCCTCGGTGTACCTTGTCTCCTGGTAGAAAATGGAATCTCAGATGTTGTGAAGGTGACTCTGACTCCTGAAGAGGAGGCCCACCTGAAGAAGAGTGCAGACACCCTCTGGGGGATCCAGAGGAGCTGGAGTTCTAAGGTCTTCCTGATGTCCTAGCACTTCCCTGTCCAGGCTTCAGTGCAATTTCTATGGAGACCGCACACTGTCTCCATCTGACTTGAGCTGTGGTTAGTATACTTGTGTTAAGGTGGTCTGGGAAAAAATTCTCAATTCCCACAGCTCTACCCTGCTGCTAAATGATACCTGTGTAGTGGTAACCTGGTTTTGCGACAGTCCCACTGTCTCCAAGACACACTGCCAGCTGTGTGCAGACTTCGATCATCCCATGAGCCTGCTTCATTGTTGCGATGCGAACCCTCACCATACATGCCTAGGCCAAGGAGTTCCCAGTTGCCATAACCTGGCTCCAGTGTGTAGGTCTCTTCTGCAATCTTATGCATAAATGTTCTACAGGATATTTTATGTATTATATGTCTGTACTGTACATTGCAATATTATGTGAAATGTAAGATCTGCATACGGATGGTACAACCAACTACTCACGTGTCATGCCAAGGAAAACAGCAAATAAACCTTGAACAGTGACAAAAAAGATGTGGACTGAGAACAATCAATGGCTTTGGAAAACCAGATGCAATTGCTGATCTTGGCAAAACCCATTTCTGAAGAGTCATGGGGTAAACTCTTCCAAGTGGGGTAGAGGAGAGATGAGAAAAGAAGAGGAGGAAGAGGAGGAGGAGGAGGAGGAAGAGAAGGAGGAGGAGGAGGAGGAGGAGGAGGAGGAGGAGGACAATGACAAGTATATAGTATTTTTTTTAAGGAATAAAGGGACAGAGAAACAGTATGTATAAGGATAAACAAGGAATATTATTGCAAATTATTTTGTTTTTTAGCTGTCTCCTTTTTCTCTTCTTGTCCTCTTCTTCTCCCTCCTATTCCTCTTCCTTGCTCCCCTTTGCTTCCTTGTCGTCTTTTCTATTTTCTGTGTTTGAGAAAAGTTCTAGCTATATAACTGACTTTACTGGAACATTTTACATAGACCAGTCTGGCCTCAGACTCAAGATCATTCTTCTATGCCTCCCTCCTGTGTGCTGGGAATGCAAGTGCATACTACCATGCTTGACCTTAAACTTCTCTCCTTCATAAGCTGGTTTGCCCAACATTTGTTGTGGAGGTGGAAAAATGACTTACTCAGCTATTGAAGGGAGTAGAGAAGGGGTATTATTGACATGGGAGAGATGTGGCAAATCTGAAATAGAAACCAGCTCTCTTAAGAGTAGTATGGATAACAGGCACTCCCCCCCCCCATTTATCTTATTAGACAATTCTGTAGCTTCAAATGTTTTATATTTGGGTGCACAGCTTGTCTGGAAGGATTTTGTTTAAATTCATGCTGTCCTGTCACTATGGTTGTTAAGAAGACAATGAGAAATGAAGACATGTGCACTGGTCATCAACTTACTTTTCCTAGTCTTTGAAAAAGAGCATTTTATAGTATTTGTTTTACATCCCAACTGCAGTTTCCCCTCTCCTCCCAGTCCTCCCCTGCTTCTCTTCAGAAAAGGGTTGATGGACCTCAACTACCCATGACATGTCAAGTTGCATTAAGACTAGGTACTTCCTCTTCTTTTAAGACTAGATAAAGCAATCCACGAGGGGAAAGGGCCTCAAAGGCAGGCAACAGAGTCAGAGACAGCTCCTGCTCCTGCTATTACAAGTCTCACAAGAATATCAAACTATACAACTGTAACACATGTGTGCAGGGCCTAGGATAGTCCCCTGCAGGCTTCCTGGTTGGTGGTTCAGTCTCTGGGAGCCCCTATGGGCTCTGGTAAAGACATTTTTTAAAAAAAGATTATTGGTTTCTGTATTATATGTACATGGGCACATTGTCTACACATCAAATGAAGGCATCGGATTCTCTTAGATATTTGTAAGCCTCCAGATGGGTGCTGGGAATTGAACCCAGGCCCTCTGTAAGCACAAATGCTCCAAACTGTTGAGCAGTCTCTCCAGCCTTTCTATGTTTTCATTGTCGGTTTGGTGCTTCATCCTATCCCACCTTGAATAATCAATATCCTCTCAGGTACTGCTCCAGGGCACATATTTTTCTTATTATGGATTCAACCAAATTTTATTAATTTTTTAAAGCATTTTCCTTGCTTTCTAACTCATTCAAAACCACGAGAAGGACAGATATCTGTGTTACACCCACAGCACCTGCACTGTCGGGCATCTAAGCAGAGTGGAGATGAGGCACACCTGGCACGCAGAGGGATTTGCTATGCTTGTATGGTGAAAAAAAAATCAATGCATGAAATTGTGTGTGGAGAGAGTGTTTACATTTAAATTAAGTACCTTTTAGATGTTTCTAGCAAGAGCCTAGGAAATTCATTTCTAACTCAACGAGAGGCAGGGACTCAGATGGAAGGAAGGGGAACTTTAAAGATTCCCACCCAGACAACCATTGTTTTCCTGACACTGTTTCAGAATATTTGAAATAAATGAGGACTGAAAACAAGATTGCATTATACTCAAGTGACTTTAGTGACACAAAATTATTGGTTGATAACGTTTCCTACACAAATATAAGAGGTAATCATTTTTGTGATATTCGGGGAATACTTTTATCACCTTTGAGAGGGCTTTTATTAGCAGTAATTCCAGTTCCTGCATGTCGGGATCAATGAGAAGTCCGATATTAATCATCTTACAGGCATCAACCTTGTTTTGGGTGTTTATGCTCTGGGCTTGTGGGTTATAGATTTAAAAGTCCCACGGCCTCCCTGTTCCTGGGTGGAGAAGGCTCTGATCCTTAGGCTGCATTCCACTCATGGTTAGTGTTAGTGTCACACGGTGTTGTGGCTCAGTGCTGGGCCTTCTCCTGGACCCAGCACAGCCATTTTGTCTCCAGGTTCTTTGAAGAAGACTGTATACTGGAGTATCTTGAGCAGGTTCTCCAAACAGGGTTCCCCATAGTGCACTGTGCATTGCCTGATGTTGGCACCTCTGAGGCCAGCCCTTGAGCTGCTGGAGAGCCTGTGCATCTTGTCTTTGTTTTTAATCCAGGGTTGTTAACCTGACCTTCTCTGTCTATTCCTAGGCCTTATAACCATCCCAATACAGGAGCTTCCATCCTACCCTCTGAGGAAATACACCTGTGGCATCGTCCACCATTGAGGAGTGTATTTTTCTATCGAGGGTTGAGAAGGATCTGACTCTCCGAGCATAGAGCTTGAGCTTTTGCTTAGCCTCATCTACAGCAACAGGAAAAAAATTACAAATTACTTTTTAGGTAGCACTTCCTCTGTTATGGTCCCAGTAAGTCAGAGGAAGCTATCTATTTTACCAAATGCACTGATTTCTAACACTGCACAGGAATCTCTTTCCACATATAGATAACATGTTAAATTAGGCCTGTGCATGGATCATTGGGCCTGCCATCTTGGAATTTGTGTTTCTGGAAAGTTAGAATAAACACTTAGTTTTGCTGTTTTTAACATTCTTAATTTGTTTTTTCTCTGAAACTGACCTATTTTCACATATCTGACTAGAGATTATGTAGCCAATGTAGAATTCAACTACTGGTAATTTGTCGGCTTTACCTTGTAAGGGAGAATATTTATTGCAGTTGGCTAAAACACACACGCTCTAAACCAGATTTGACATGGAGCACTGCGTTCATGAGCAAAAATTGATCAAATACATCCATTTATTCTGTTTCTCCTTAGTGTTCACTATCAAACTCTCACACTCACCCAGACAGACGCCCGATAGGTCTGAATCCCATGAAAGTTCTTCGTTTTTGTCATTTTGGATTTTAGACTATGTGACCAGAACATATTTAGACTCTCAGGAGACAATCCTACTGAGGAGCTGGGAAATGAGCACAAGTAGGATCAGTTCATTGACCACAAAGATTTTTCCTGCATTCTGCTGATCATGTAAACCTGTGTGTTCAAAGGCACAGTGTGTTTCCCTGCATTTGGACAATCACCTTGCCTTTGGTGTATATAACCAAAGCGAGGGAAACAGAATACTATTAGAATTAATATACAGACTCATTAAAGAGAACTAATGTGCTGTGCTTGCATTGTCTGTTTTTACATTTTTATTAAAAATTTAAGCTAGCATAGGAAAAATGAGCTTCATTATGGTATCTTCATACACATATATCATTGTACTTTGCTCACATGTGCCTCCATTGTGCATTGCCTTAATGCATGTATTTATAGCCCTGCATGATTTTCTTAAATGTTATAGATAGTGCTTTTCTTCTAAGGGAATTGCCTGGATATGTCTGAAAAGAAGCCATAGCTTCATGGCAAATCAATGGAAATTCGAGAGAGGGATATCACCATCTGGTCCAAAACAGGCTAAGTGGCTTTGGGCAAGCCATTACAAAGGTGGTGATGGGCCGGGTTAAATCATTTGTTTCTCATAGTGCTTGAAAATCCCCCATGGAGTGGCGAAAGCTACCAATGCCAAGACACTATCCCAAATCGATGAAATTGAATGTTGTCTCCTGGAGTCTGAGACTGGATTTGTGTAGCAGCTTCTCTGTGTGATTTGTGGCAGGATTGAGAACCACTGGGCTGAATGATCTGTAAACATTTGCCCAGTTCTTGCCATGCATAAATTATTTCATTCTACTTTCCTTGGAAGGAACTTTCCAGGCTATTAGTTGCTTTATTCAAATTATTGGTGGAATTTCCCTTTCCAACATAAACATTTAAATGTTATGTAGTAATTCAAAGAAATAAACATTTAATTCTTCACTTTTTCAACTGCTAGCAATACATGTCTAGAGAGTCAAGCCTTTTGCCGGTTAGCTGATATGCCAGTCAATATACAAGTAAACAACACTACTGAGTGTCTAAAAGTTACTTGACCATTGTGTCTGTGACCCAGTGGCCTGATTGACTCCTTCAAGTGGTTGTTCTGTCTTCCCTGACCCCCAGAACCATCAGAAACCCATTGATTCAAAGACATCCTTTAACTTGACATATAGAAAACCTTTGAGTACAACTCTAAACTTGAAGGATGCTGGGTGGTGCTAATGAGGAGCTGGCTTGGAAAACATTGATTACATTGATCTACTCTAAGTCTTTATAGAATGTAAAATATCACTTAGACTGCATCTAGTTAATTGGCATATGTATGGTATCGTACAAGCTGTGCATCTTGGGCAAATTAATTATCTTTTCTAAGCCAAAATTTTAATGTACAATGTGGACCTAATAATAGTGCATTTTAATTGGATTATACTGACACTTGGTTGAGAAGACTCATGTAAAAAGGTTAGCTTATTGCCTTGTACATGCTAATCACTTAAAAAATATTCCCTGGGACCTACAACTCTGCTCAGGGCAGATCTGGTGCTCCAGACCCCCTCCTACACCCAAAGTCAGCTTGAACCCCAGGATGTCCATCATAACCAATCTTATAGGTGAGCCCCCCACCCCACCCCAATACCTACCCTAGCTAGGACCCCTATGGGGCCCAGTGGATGCAGGACCTATCTGCCCTGCCAGAAATACATCTTCCTTCTGGTCCACAATTGTGCCTGGGGGAAGTTCAGGTGCTCCAGCCCACCAACCCCTGCCCATGCCCTGAGACAGATAGACTCTCAGAAGGACTATGACAACCAGGCTCACAGGCTCACAGATCAGGTACTCTAGACCCCCTCCTAAACCCAGAGACAGCCTGACTTGAGGAGGTCCATCATAACCAGGCTCACAGGAGGAACAGGCTCCAGTCAGAGAGAACAAGGCCAGTTAACACCAGAGATAACAAAAGGCAAGCACAAGAACATAAGCAACAGAAACCAATGCCAGTTGGCACCACCAGAAACCAATTCTCCCACTACAGCAAGCCCTGCATACATTAACACAACTGAAAAACAAGATTTTGACCTAAAAATCCCATCTCATGAAGATGATAGAGAACTTTAAGGAGAACATAAATAACTCCCTTAAAGAAGTACAGGTGAATAGTAGAAGCCCTAAAAGAGGAAACACATAAATCCCTTAAAGAAATACAGGAAAACAGAATCAAACAGGTGAAGGAATTGAATAAAACCATCCAGGAACTAAAAGTGGAAATAGAAACAATAAAGGAATCACAAAGGGAGGCAACTCTGGCCATGGAAAATGTACGAACTAGATCAGGTATTACAGATGCAAGCATCACCAACAGAATACAAGATGTAGAAGAGAGAAGAATCCCAGTCATAGAAGATACCATAGAAGATACTGACATAACAAAGAAAATACAAAATGCTAAAAGCTCCTAACTCCAAACATCCAAGAAATTCAGGGCACAATGAAAAGACTAAACCTAAAAATAATAATAGAAAAGAGCCAATTCAAAGGGCCAGAAAATATTTTCAACAAAATTATAGAAGAAAACTTTTTTCAACCTAAAGAAAGAGATGGTTGTAAATGTACAAGAAGCCTACAAAGCACCAAATAGATTGGATCAGAAAAGAAATTCCTCCTATCACATAATAATTTATACACTAAATACACAGAACAAAGAAAGAGTATTAAAATTAATAAGAGAAAAAAGCCAACTAACATATAAAGGCAGACATATCAGAATTACATCAGACTTCTCTAAATGCCAGAAGATCTTGGATAGATGTTATGCAGATCCTAAGAGAACACAAATGCCAGTCCAGTTTACTATACCCAGTGAAACTCTCAATCACCATAGATAGAGAACTCAAGATATTGCATGATAAGATCAGATTTAAACAATTTATTTCCACTAATCTAGCCATATAGAGGATAATAGAAGAAAATTTCCAATACAAGGAAAGAAATTATACCCGAGTAAAACCAAGAAATTAATTATTTCACAACAAACCCAAAAGAAGAGAACCACACAGACATAATACCACTTCTAACAACAAAAATAACAGGAGCCAACAATCCTTGGTCTTTAATATCTCTCAAAATCAATGGACTCAATTCCCTATTAAGAAGACATAGGCTATAACAGACTGGATATGTAAACAAGACTCAACGTTTTGCTGCATACAGGACACATATCTAATTGATAAAAACAGACACTACCTCAAAGTAAAAAGCTGGAAAAAAATTTCTAAGCAAGTGGCTTCAAGAAACAAGCTAGAGTAGCCATTCTAATATCCAATAAAGTAGACTTTCAACCAAAGGTTGTCAAAGGGGATGAGGAAGGACACTTCATACTCATCAAAGGAAAAACCCACTAAGATGATCTTTCAATTCTGAACATCTACACCCCAAATGCAAGGGCACCCACATTTGTAAATGAAACATTACTGAAGCTCAAAACACGTATTGAACCTCACACAATAATTGTGGGAGACTTCAACACCCCATTCTCACTAATAAACAGATCATGCAAACAGAAACTAAATAGAGACATGGTGAAACTAACAGAAGTTATAAACCAAGTGGATTTAAGAGATATCTACTGAGCATTTCAACCTAAAACAAAAGAACATACCTTCTTCTTAACACCTTATATTGTCTTCTCCAAAATCAACCATACAATCAGACACAAAACAATCCTCAACAAATATAAGATTACAAGAATCCAATGCATTTTATCTGAAAGCTCTAGAACAAAAAAAGCAAGTATTCCCAAGAGGTGTAGATGGCAGGGAATAACAAAACTCAGGACTGAAATAACCCAATTTGAAAGAAAGTGAACAATACAAAGAATCAACAAAACTAAGAGCTGGTTCTTTGAGAAAATCAACAAAGATAAACCCTAAGCCAAGCTAACTAAAGAGCATACAGACAGTGTCCAAATTAAAATCAGAAATGAAAAGGAAAACACAACAACAGAAACTAACAAAATTTAAAAAAAAATCATCAGATCCTGCCACAAAATCTTTTATCAACAAAACTGAAAACTCTAGATGATATGGATGATTTTCTAGACAGGTACCAGGGACCAAAGTTAAATCAGGACCAGATAAACTAGCTAAATAGTCCTGTAACACTTAAGGAAACAAAAGTATTTATTTAAAGTCTCCCAATCCAAACCGGCCAAGGGCCAGATGGTTTTAGTGAAGAATTCTATCAGACCTTCAAAGAAGACCTAATACCAATACTTCTCAAACTATGCCACAAAATAGAAGCAGAAGGAGCAGTACCCAATTGGTTCTCTGAAGCCACAGTTATGCTGATACCTAAATCACAAAAAACCCAACAAAGAAAGAGAACTTCAGACTAATTTTGGTTATGAATATCCACGTAAAACTACTCAATAAAATTCTCGAAAACTGAATCCAAGAACACATCAAACTGATCATTCACCACGATCAAGTAGGCTTCATCCTAGAGATGTAGGGATGGTTCAATATATAGAAATCCATCAACATAATACACTGAATAAACAAACTCAAAAAAACCCAAACAAACCTCACACGATCATCTCATTAGATGCTGAAAAAGCCTTAGACAAAATAAAACACACCTTCATGTTAAGTCTTGGAAAGATCAGGAATTCAAGGCACATACCTAAACACAATAAAAGCAGTATACAGAATATACAGTAAACCAACAGCCAACATCAAATTAAATGGAAACTTGAAGCAATCCCACTGAAATCAGGGACAAGGCAAGGCTGTCCACTCTCTCCCTACATATTCAATATACTACTTGAAGTTCTCTCTAGAACAATCAGACA